>NC_085842.1:229734675-230034675 GCF_035594765.1 Anolis carolinensis | reverse complement strand
TTGTAGGGGGGAGTTTCTCTTGTGGTCACTTGTCATTAACATTTAAAGAAGGGGCTTGTGATGACCCATGGGCCTTGTAGTCCTGCTCAGGACATTGTAATCCCTGATGTAGAAGAAAACTTGGGTTTTTTACCTTCCCAGTCAGAACTGGAATCTTCTCAGCCAGATCTTTCCCAGGCAGATCTGGGAACCTTGCACCTGCAAGAAAGTTGTGTCCCAGAAGTATGTCAAACAAACCCAGAGCCCACATCTCCCGTGTTCTTGCGCCGTGAGTTTTGTAAACAACAGAGGGGTTTGGAAGCAGCTTCGCGCAGGAGTGCTAGAATTGCAGCTAAGAATGTAGCCAATTAAGACTGCTTTCCGTGAGAATCTTTAGGGAGTCAAACATCTGGTCCCAGAGTTTAGCTTTCGTTTCTGGTTCCCAGAGAACTGCTTCGGCGAGAAAGTTAGACTCTATATAGGTGTTTTACCCGCGTAGTAACTTCGCGGAGTCAATTCGTCAGCCTCCGGAGCGAGTTGTGTCTGGACAGCGCGCTCCGTTTCAAGCCTCGTTCCTGCTCAAGCCTTGCCCTGCTTTCCAGCCTTCGCTCCAGTTTCCAGCCTTTGTTTACCTACGGACCTTGCTTGTTTTCCAGGACTATACCTTGCCTTGTATCACGGATTTTACCAAGTTATTCCACGGACCTTGTTCTTGTTCCTTGTTACCTTGTTCCACGTTTTAAGCCTTGCTTCAAGTATCAAGTTAATTCCTAGCCTTGCTCAAGTTTATGGACTAAAGGACCTTGTCATCTCCCCTCACTTTGCCTGGCAAAGTGAGTGTTTCGGTTATTGGATTACAACTTTGGATCATAATATTTCATATTGGACATTGCTTTTTTGGACTAATTTTGACCTTTCCTGAAAGGTCTGCTTCTGAACTAACTTTTACATTTATTTTTATTAATCTTATATATTTCCTTAATAAAGATATTAGATAGAATCTGGCCTCTGCGTATGGTTATTGGTGCTCTGTAGCCTGGGTCGTGACAGGGCTGTTGTGACAATAGCAGGGATCAGGTAGGTGTGGTGTAGTGGTTTAGATGTTGGACTAGTAACCTGGAGACCAGGGTCTTGAATCGCCGTTCGGCCATGGAAGCATAATGTATAACCTTGGACATATCACAATCTCAACTTTAGAAGAAAGCAAGAACAACATTCTTTTGAACAAACCTTGTCAAAAAAACCCACATGATGATAGGGTTGCCTTAGAGTCACGATAAATCAGAAATGATTTGAAGGCACACAGTGAGAGCTACAATTGTCTTTCAGGTCCAACTTACCAAGTTGCAAAACCATGGAGGACTCTAAAAGTCAAAACCAGTCATCTGAATTGGCCGCAGAGATAAAACAAATGTCACTATTGATAAACAGCAGACATAATATATTCTGACCATGGTTGATAAAGAACTAGCATAATATAGTCCTCTAGCAGCCATTTTTTGTGCAAAGTGACATTTCCAGGCTATTTTTAAAAACATCCCCATACAAATCATTCCAGAGTTGTTGAAGAATGGATTGCTGGAAGCTGGCTCTCTCTGTTCAGGTAGGATTATTGCTGCCCTGTAAGCAAGAATTGGCAAATTGTGTTCTATGACATAAGCCATTTGAACTGTCAGGCAGAAAATCAGTGAACCTAAACCATGTATGTTCAAGTCACCTACCAATTTATGGCAACGGCATATTGCATGAGGTTTTTTGAAGCAAGCAATACTTAGGGCTGGTTTACAATTGCTGTCCTCTGAAATACAGACTACAATGTCTGGTATTCCTTGGTAGGTTAGTAACCCATTCAAGCACTAACCAAATCTGATTCTTGATAGATTTCAAGTTCAGATGTGATTTGATGTCTTTGGGACAGTTAGACTGCCGTAAATTACCTACAGGTTGAGTATTTCTTATCCTAAATATTTGAGACCAGAAGTGTCCTGTATTTTGAATGTTTTATTTTGAAACACTTGCAGGTCCATAGTGAGGTTTCTTGGCAATGAGACCCCAGCTGAAACAGAAAATCAATGTATGTTTCATAGAAACACTCTACACATTGTTGAAGGATATGTGTGTGTGTGTGTGTGTGTAACATTTAAATAATTTTGACAATGAATCAAGGTTTGTATACCCAGAACCATCAAAGAGCAAAATTTTCACTGTGTCGTTCCCCCATGTGGATAACCCCAGATTTCAGAATATTTTGAATTTTGAGTTTCAGATTAAGGGATGAGAAACCTATACTACAGTGCCATTCGCAGGTGATGTTCCTGAGACTGAGGTCAATTCATGAGCTATTGACTGCCAATCTGTAACAAGTTTCCTGGCAATAATAATATGGCATAATTTGGAATGTGAATATAAAATAGTCTTCATCCCATTGTGCTTGGGGATGTTAGTCCATCACCTTAGATAGCTTGGGAAGCACTACTTTTATGGGAATTCATCTTACCAGACAAACATTTTGAATACCAGCCAACAAGAGATTAACAACCTACATGTGTCTTCATGTGAAAGTAAATGGCTGTGTGGGAGAACAAGGCCCACTAGATTCCATGCCCGCAGTGGTGATAGTCCTGTCTAGTCATATGAAAACTTCAAAATGGTTATATTGTCATATCTGTCCATAAATGTTATCATAATTTCCAAGTAAAGTAATAACCCCATTATATTCTGATCAAGCCTCAGCTGGGGTTCTACGTTCAGTTCTGAGTGCCTCGTTTTAAAAAGGCTATAGACAAGCTGGAGTGAATTCAGAGAAGAGAAATGAGGATGATAAGAGGCATAGAGAATAAAACATATGAGGAAAAGTTGAAGGACCTTGGCTCATTCAGCTTGGTGAAGAAAAGGGCTGAAACGGCAGACCGGTCCTCTGCTGCCGTAGAAGGTAGAACTGGGTCTAATGATTGAAGTTTCAGGACTGAATCATAGAAAGAACTTTTTAGTAGTAAGAACAGTTTGGCAATGGAACCAATTACCTAGAGAGGTAGTGAGATCGCCTTCTTTTGATGTCTACAGAAAGGCTAGACAATTACCTCTCAGGGATGCTTTAGCTCAGTGGTTCTCAACCTGTAGGTCCCCAGATGTTTTGGCCTTCAACTTCCAGAAATCATAACAGCTGGTAAACTGGTTGGGATTTCTGGGAGTTGTAGACCAAAATACCTGGAGAACCACGGGTTGAGAACCACTGCTCTAGGTGGAGATCCTACATTGAGCAGAGGGTTGGCCTCAATGGACCATGAAGTCACTTCTAACTCTGTGGTTCTATGATTCTTTAACATATCTTCTCTTCAAAATATTCTCATTGAGAGAATCTTGTTAAAACAAACTAGCATTATTCTATATCAGTTCAATTCATTAGCAGGTATTTTAATGATGACTGTGTTTAGGTCCTCACGCTATCTTTCCATTCTATAATGAAGTCTACAAAAACTGACATGTTTTGACTGTGCTGAGCTGTTAACAGTTGGATTGTACTGGAAATGTCATCTCTATATGATAAACAATGTGTTGTATTTCTACCTCTCTTTCAGAGATCCAGCCATCTGTCTATATTAATTGGAATCTCTAGAGAGAATGACTTTTGACAAAAAGATATGAAATCAATCTATGTAAATGCTTTTATTGTTGACAGTGTTTATAACTGTTTGACACAGTTTGATGTTAGTTTTGTTATATGAAGTTACAACCTGCCAAGTACCCAGATGTATGTGTCTCCAGAAATGGTACATTTAATTTGCTTTTGAAAGGAATATTTCTCAGAAATTGCAAATCTGTAGGCATCTGCTTATCAAGTAAATGAGATTGGCTACATTATTATTAAAGATAATCTTATGTGAAGTTTATTGTGGAAAATGTTACACTCACATAGGACAAAAATAAATTGAATGGGAATCACTTTTCATTATATTTAATTGGGCTTTATTTTTGTGATAACCTTTTAGCTATTGTAAGAGTTCTGTACATGCATTCTGTTCTTATATTATTGAAAAATGGGAATTTTACTTATTTAGTGGCAAAAAATTGCTGTGTATTCAATATGAGGCTGATGCATTCTGCAGAAACAATCAATTTCTTGAGCAGAATACAGTTTTCATTCAAATAAAGCGGATTTCACTCTTTGGAAAATTAATCTGTCTCACCAATGCTGTTTATTCACCTCTACAAGTCATTGGGATTTCCCATTTTGGCAGTCTTGGATTCAACTTGTCTGATTCCTTATTCTACATGGCCATAGAATCATAGAATCATAGAATCATAGAATAGTAGAGTTGGAAGAGACCTCATGGGCCATCCAGTCCAACCCCCTGCCAAGAAGCAGGAAATGGCATTCAAAGCACCCCCGACAGATGGCCATCCAGCCTCTGCTTAAAAGCCTCCAAGGAAGGAGCCTCCACCACAGCCCGGGGGAGTGAGGAAGTTCTTCCTGATGTTCAGGTGGAATCTCCTTTCCTGTAGTTTGAAGCCATTGTTCCGCGTCCTAGTCTGCAGGGCAGCAGAAAACAAGCTTGCTCCCTCCTCCCTATGACTTCCCTTCACGTATTTGTACATGGCTATCATGTCTCCTCTCAGCCTTCTCTTCTGCAGGCTAAACATGCCAAGCTCTTTAAGCCGCTCCTCATAGGGCTTGTTCTCCAGACCCTTAATCATTTTAGTTGCCCTCCTCTGGATGCTTTCCAGCTTGTCAACATCTCCCTTCAACTGTGGTGCCCAGAATTGGACACAGTATTCCAGGTGTGGTCTGACCAAGGCAGAATAGAGGGGGAGCATGACTTCCCTGGATCTAGACGCTATACCCCTATTTATACAGGCCAGAATCCCGTTGGCTTTTTTAGCTGCTGCATCACATTGTTGGCCATGACTGGATGGATCTGCCCATGTCATCCCCCCCCCCCAAAAAAAAAAAAAAACAGTTTTCCTCCCACATTTGTTATAATGGCTAACAGGAAAGGAATTTTAACATATAGTGGTACATCAGTTTTGGTTTTCATACATTGTTTCATTAATCAAATTATATAATCCGCTTTTTCAAAAAAATGCATCTTCAGTGTGTGTACAGAGTAGAAAAGAGGCATAAGTGTATTGATTAGGACACTTCAGAGTATGGGTAGTTTAATCATTTTTCACCACTATTATTCAATTTGAATTAAACCTTATCTTTGTATTTGAAGAAAAACTTTCATTGACACCAATAATTTCAGGGCCAAATGCATGGTTATTGCATCCTGCACTGTGGAAAAGTTTTGATAACATAGCTTTCAAGAAAAAATATCATGTTAGTTCCTAAATTCAGTACCTCTATCCAGTCAATTATTTTGACTTTCTAGTATCTTCTGCAGGGTTCTTTTTTCCCTTCCATTGACAACAAAAACATTCTAGTGGTTCACAGTTTAAGCAACCACCAATGTTGAAGTGGTCAGGTCTGGTCACAAAGAGATTCAAAGATATGGGCAACCTCATTGAGCCTCATTTCTCCAGGATCCAATCACTAATAAAACGAACATATTGCAGCTATGGAAGACAGAAGCCTAGGAGGTGAGTGGCAGGTGATGTCATTGGCCCTCTCAATTGAAGGAAAATGCACTTGAACATGAGGAAGAACTTCCTGATAGTAACAATATTTGGCAGTAGGATATGATGCCTGGGAGTGTTATGGAGTCTCATCTTCTGGAGGTTTTAAACTAGGGGTTGGAAGGCTATCTGTCCGGGGTGCTCTGCTTCTTTGTTGCTGCATGGCAGGGGTTTGACTGGATGGCTCTTCTAATCACGTCGAACTCTGTGATTCTGTGATTTTAATCAAAGGTTTTGATAACAAGATTCTGTATGGCCTCAGTCTCCTATACCATTGTCAAACGTACTATAGAGCATTCTTGCCTAACCAGTATTGTTGACGCTTACGGACAGTCAGTAGTACTTCCTGAGAAAGAGGGTTTCCTAGCTGAAGAAAAAACATTCAGCATATATCTCAGAGAACATTTGATGTATGAAAGCCCAACAAATCTTGAAAACAATCTAACAAATTAAAGGTCAGATCAATTTTGCAGGTCAAATAGGAACCAATAGTGACAATATTTTGCACATGGGGCCTGATATTCCTTTTGCGCAAAGAGGATTACCACAACACAAACGTGTTGCATAGAGAGAGATTTATCTGAATTCACTGAATCTTAATCAGATGGCATTTTGTGTTGATCTTCAAAGAAATATAAATTGTTCTTTTCATTTTGCAAAACGTCATCTTGCATCTTTGAAGTTGCCATATTAAATGCTTTATGTAAGACACCTTATTTGTATTCCTCATGAGCAGGCCTTCACAAGTACAAGAAGTTTTGACAGAACCTCAAATTAAGCCAACATGGAAAAAAGTTTTATTCCCTTAACCCCTCTTCCTTTTTATTGTTTTCTGTGGTTAAAATTGGCATTCTAATGAGCTTTTTTAAAAACACAGACTTTTGCAGGCATAACTCTCTAGAGAACACAATGGAAACATATTTTTAAAAAGTATATTAAAAAGAGTGTTGATATCTGACTTTTAATTGTGTTTTAGGGAATTATTTTTGAGAAGCATAGTGCTTTTTCAAGAGTCCACAGGATATAAATTTGGTTTTGTTATAGCAAGAAAAATGCTGGTGTGTACATATGGTAGAATCTGACCAAACTATAGCAGATAAAATAATTTATACTGTTCTACTCTGGGTTGTCCTGGACAATTATTTATTAGTTCAATGTGCATTTTATCAGTGTATGTGTCACCAGTGCAGATAATCAGATAGCTAGCAAAAGTAACATCATAACATAACTCAAATTCAAAGGTCTCATCAAATTATGTTTTACAAATATGAAAGCAGAATAAATTCAAAACCATCAGCTCCAAAATATAATACTCATTCTCATGTATAATGGAGGGGAAATAAAATGAAACAGAGTGTTCATGTGTAGCCCAAATTCATACAAAAAAAACAACAACCTGGAAATACGGACCATCCCCTAACAGCGACGTGAGCTTGTAAGGGGTAAATATGTGGCTGGTTATTGTGATCTCACCACAATGTGTATAATATGTGTAGCATTAATGAATACGGCACAGCCATTTCAATCCTGGAAAGTTTGGTACCAAACAGAGTTTTTTTTTCTAGTGCAGACAAACCTCTTTTGAATTACCTTCTAAAATATATATTACTGTATATTTCCATATATAAGACTAGAAATTTTAGTCACAGAGCTTCGTTGACATATCCATGCATCAAGTTCTCTACCTTAACTCTTATTTTTAAAAACCATCCCCTTCTCTGATTCAAGTGGTGAAAAATGAGAATTTTGTTCATCCCAGGAGAACACCCCTCTATTCTCTCAGATGTGTTGACTTTTCTCAACTTTTTGACCACATAGCCAGGGGAAATGACAGCACTGGCAGCCAGAGGCAACTGGCTTCCTGAGAGACACAGTAATTTCCCCGCTCCATGGTATAACCCTTGACTTATCCACTGGTCATATTAAAATCTATAATTATGATCCCCAGAATTTTCCCTCAACTTTGACACAAGGTTGACTTATACATAAGTTGCTACTTTGTCCAGGATAGAGGAAGACTGAATCTCATACTGAGGAACAAGAAGAGGGAGAGCATACTCTCTGGTAAGTGAATATAAAACATTAGTATAGTAGAGCCTGAAGGCATTAAGGGTATTACTAGTCCAAGCCAGCATCTGAAATTGCTATTTAAACAGAAAGGATCATACAATGACTGTGTCTGCAAATTGGTTTTTGCATCTCCCTTTCAATGAGTGGCAAGGAGCCTCCCAATTGGTTCTCTGTGGTATGTAAAACACAATTACTTCGAACTGTCATCCACCACCCCAGGTGATCCTCAGCCTATTGCGTTCTCTTCCATTACATTATCCTTCTTAGCAGGTGGCTGAGTTAAAACCAGAAGGTTCCACTTGCCTATTAATACTCCAGGGGACAGACGCTCCAGCTCCTGCCCTTTCAAATGTTGTTTGAAAACAAAAACAACGGCAAAGAAGAAGAGGAAGAAATGATTATATGTGCTCTCGGGGCATATATCAGCATCATAAATCAATGGTAAAGAGCACAGATCTCTCCAGGGGACCTTGTTCAGAAAACATTGGGTAGAGGTTAGTTACCTTGTTTTGCATGAGCCATCAAATCCTTTCCTGACTAGAACTGGCCGGACATAGTTTCTTTTTGTCCAAGGGAACTTGCTGCTTGACAGCTGAATGCAATACTATGAGATTAAGTCGGGGTATTACCTGTAGTTTATTCATTCATAGCCATTAGAGCAGTAACCCATTTGCTTGCACAAAAAACTGGCAGTGGTGTTTTTTGTAACTTTATTCTTCACAGTCCACAGTAACTATGGATTGTCTTAATGTATTATTCAGAGTTTCAAGGGAATCAATTATTTGTAATGTATTGTTTTTATTATTGATATCATTATCATTATTACACCAGCAATACAAATGCAAAAGCAAATCAGCCAAATACATTTAATCTGAGTATATAAAATTATAAAAGTGAAATTAAACTAAAATTCTGAAATATTTAGAAAATAAACTTTAACTCAGAATTAAAAAGTGCAATAGGCCAAACAGTCCACAAATTTTCAGAAACGATTTCAAGAATATGAAGCAGCAATAGAAATCAAGAAATCCCAAGCCACAAATTTGGTTGGGTGAGAGAAATGGAGCTCCTAGAATGAAGAGCAGACAAAGATGGTGAGAAGGTGAAAGCTGAAAGATAAAGGGAAGCCATATCATGAAATACTTTAATAATTGAAATATGATGCTGATCCTGTTTCCTAATAAAAATCAGCAACCAATGAATTGACATCAAAAGGGAAGTGACGTGATCAAAATGACAGGATAGAAAGAGAATTTTAGCCGCAGAATGTTGAATAGAAACCAGTAGGCTTGATCGATCCACGAAAAATTTGATTCTAAACTCGTTTCAAAACTAGAGGGGGGCAGCTTTTCGTTTCTGATGGTATTTCCGAATTTGGCCCCCCAAAAATTTCGAAATTAACGAAAATTCGTTATTTTCTAAATTAATTCGTTAATGGCGGACGCGCATGCGCAATTCCCAAAAACAGCACAGAGGGAGAGGACTTTCCAGGACTCTCCCACCCTCATTTTTTGAGTGATCTTCTTCAAACTTGGTACAGTGGTAGAACACATTTAACACTGATAGCTCACCAAAATTTGGAACGTTTCCCTTATCCTCTGATTTTTGGAGAATTTTCATAGCTTTTATAATAAACCATTTTTTAATAATTGCAGAAATCAGTTCCTGCTTTGAAAGTCTTATTTCCTGTTAAATTGGGTTGTCTTTACTGTGAAAGTCATTTTTCTACTTCAGAAACTTTGTTTTTGTGGCTGAAACTTTGTTAAATTGGTGTGTGTGTGATATATACTGTGTATATAGTCCCTGCATAATGTGTGTGTGTGTGTGTGTGTGTATAGGTAAAGGTAAAGGTATCCCTTGACGTTAAGTTCAGTCATGTCTGACTCTGGGGGTTGGTGCTCATCTCCATTTCTAAGCCCAAGAGCCAGTGTTGTCCATAGACACCTCCAAGGTCATGTGGCCGGCATGACTACATGGAGTGCCATTACCTTCCCGCCAGAGCGGTACCTATTGATCTACTCACATTGGCATGTTTTCAAGCTGCTAGGTTGGCAGAAGCTGGAGCTAACAGCGGGCACTCACTCTGCTCCCGGGATTTGAACCTGGGACCTTTCGGTCTGCAAGTTCAGCAGCTCAGTGCTTTAACACACTTCGCCGTCGGGGCTCATGTATATATAATATACATACACATACACACAATGTGGAGAATATGTGGAAAGGTAGATAGATAGATAAGTTGGGAGCCACAGCGAAGGCACCTTCCTGGGAGCAAGGTCTAATAATAATAATAATAATAATAATAATAATAATAATAAATCCCTTACAATATCCAAGATGGGTACCATTATTGGCAGAGAAAGCCAAGCTGTAGGAGTTGAAATCCAATCATTTATCCTCCCTATAGAATCAATTTTATATGCATTTTTAGCTACAGAAAAGCTAAAATCAGGACAGTAAAAGAACAACACCCAGAAAATGGGAATTCCAGACAGGAAACAATCAGGGCCAGCTAATACCTCCCAACAAAGGATTCCCCCAGGTAGGAAGCAGCCAGGCTTTGAAGCTGCAAGGCTATTCAATGCTAATCAAGGTGACCAATTGCAACATTCACACTTGCCTCCCACAGACAAGAGTTCTTTCTCCCACCCTGGACCTTCCACAGATATATAAACCCCACTTGCCTAGCTTCGCACAGACGTCAAAACCTCACCGCCGGGCCCCTCTCTGTCTCTCTCGGTCTCGGCTCCATCCGCCGCCTTCCCGCCTCAGAGAGACACCAGGCCTGAGCTGAGGCGAGGCGGCGGCGGCGGCCATTTCCCCCCTCCGTCTTCCTCCTCCTCCTCCTCGGCCTCCTTCCCCCTCGCCCCCTCCCATTGGCTGAGCCCGTGACGCCCCTTTTGCTGAGGGGCAAAAGGAAAGGGCCTGAATGGTTTGGGTGATTTGCAAAAGCTTTTTTTTCCTAACGAAGAAAACGACGACATAACGAAAAACGGCCTCTCGCGATTCGAAACCGCGATATCAGACGTGTGGACAACCAATGCTTCAAAATTGCTTCAAAACAAACGAAAATAACGAATTAATAACGGTTAACGGGGAAAACGAATTATTTGAGCAAGCCTAGAAACCAGGGGACAAGGATAAGTTAATGGAGGACCAGTCAGAAAAAGATTAAGGTATTCAAACCAGGAATTATCTGAGGCACAGACTAAAGGATGCAGATAGAAAGGATCTGATTCCAGCAATGTTATAAAGCAAACAATGCTATGACTTAGCTACATCCTAAATGTGAGGAGGGGAAAAAAACAAAGAGAAGTCCAAAATAAAACTAAGGATTAAGCTAAATGGGGTCTTGAAGGCATCAACAATTTGGATACTTCCTTAGAGAATAAGGGGAGGGGAGTACAAAAAATAGAAGAAACATTTATTTTAAATGTTTGAGATAGAAGAAGCTGAGAAATGTCAAGATCATAACAGTTTCCATTATTGTATTGAAAAGTGATCAGAGAGTGAATGGAGAAGCTTCAAAAAGGAAATAAAGACATAAAGAAGAACTTTTCCTTTTATAGTAAAACAGTAACTTTTTAGTTCTTTATAGAGTTGTATGATCTCACAAAGTGGTTCTGATTAGATTGTGTCTATAGCCTCATGTTCTGTTGGCATGGTCGAAACGTTATATATAACAAGCCAGCAGGTTGTAGCATTCAGATGTATGTGTTTGTTCCAACCAACAAATTTAGCTGCCTTTGAAAAATGAAAAAGCAAAGTGTTGATTTTGAAAAATCCACCAACAACATAAACTAATTACTTGGGAAAGGGCTTTAGAACTATGACTGGATCAAACCATTTCCAAAGTTTCTTCATCATCTCCTGTGAATATGGAAGTGACAACTTAGTTTAGAGAAGAGCACCACAAATAAACGACCCAAAGTGGTTAGATTTTAATTGATTAAAAAGGAAGTGTTCAGTCTCTTTTGAGAAATAGGAAAACAAAGTGTTACTTTTTAAAATGCTGTCAAAGAAGGGGATCTGAAATACTAATCGAAACCAATTATTCCAAAAAGTCACTTTCCAAGTTCTGCTATTACTAGCTCCCTTAAGATGAGGTGAAGAGAAGACTGTAGGAAAAATTTGTATATTGTGGAGAGTGCAAAAAGTCTGTGGAATTGGGTTTATGATAGAAACAAGAGTAATTAATACAGTATCCATGGGGTATGTTTTCCAAGATACACACCCGCTCCAACTCCTATCTACCTAAAACTGTGGATAATAATGAATCCTATATTTTGACTTGGGATGGAGGCATATTATAAAATTGCACAGGAGGACTTAAGCTCACAAACATTTCCAGTAGGGTGAGGGAGAGGGATGAATATTTTTTGGAACAAGGGCAAGTCAAACAAATCCATAGATATATTAGAATACTGTGTACTGTGTACCGTAATATAGTAAAATGTAAACTTGTACTTATTATTTCAGAAAATCCATCCAACGATAGAAAAGAAGATGAATGAAAAGGATTTAAGTGATATTTGTTTACAAAAGCCACTAAAGCTGGTTCATGGGGTTAAGTTCAGGGCCGGTCCAACAATGGAGGCCATTTAAGCGGCCGCTTCGGGCGCACGTCAAGGGGGGCGCTGTTGAGGCTCCCTCTCGCACTCCTCGGCCCACTCGCGCATCTCTCGCACTCGTCCCACTCGCGGCCCTCTCGCACTCTGCTCAATCGCGCCCCTCTCGCACTCGGCCCACTCACGCCTCTCTCACACTCGGCCCACTCACGCATCTCTCTCACTCGGCCAACTCGCGCCCCTCTCGCACTCGGCCCACTCACGCATCTCTCGCACTTGGCCCACTCACGCCTCTCTCGCACTCGGCCCACTCGCACCTCTCTCTCACTCGGCCCACTCGCGCCTCTCTCTCACTCGGCCCACTCACACCCTTCTTGCACTCGGCCCACTCACGCCTCTCTCGCACTCGGCCCACTCGCGCCTCTCTCTCACTCGGCCCACTCACTCCCCTCTCGCACTCGGCCCACTCACGCATCTCTCTCACTTGGCCCACTCACGCCCCTCTCGCACTCGGCCCACTCACGCCTCTCTCGCACTCGGCCCACTCACGCCCCTCTCGCACTCGGCCCACTCACGCATCTCTCTCACTCAGCCCACTCACGCCCCTCTCGCACTCGGCCCACTCGCGCCTCTCTCTCACTCGGCCCACTCGCGCCCCTCTCGCACTCGGCCCACTCACGCCTCTCTCGCACTCGGCCCACTCGCACCTCTCTCTCACTCGGCCCACTCGCGCCTCTCTCTCACTCGGCCCACTCACGCCCCTCTCGCACTCGGCCCACTCACGCCTCTCTCGCACTCGGCCCACTCGCGCCTCTCTCTCACTCGGCCCACTCGCGCCTCTCTCTCACTCGGCCCACTCGCGCCCCTCTCTCACTCGGCCCACTCGCGCCCCTCTCGCACTCGGCCCACTCACGCCTCTCTCGCACTCGGCCCACTCGCACCTCTCTCTCACTCGGCCCACTCGCGCCTCTCTCTCACTCGGCCCACTCACGCCCCTCTCGCACTCGGCCCACTCACGCCTCTCTCGCACTCGGCCCACTCGCACCTCTCTCGCACTCGGCCCACTCGCACCTCTCTCTCACTCGGCCCACTCACGCATCTCTCTCACTCGGCCCACTCACGCCCCTCTCGCACTCGGCCCACTCGCGCCTCTCTCTCACTCGGCCCACTCGCGCCCCTCTCGCACTCGGCCCACTCACGCCTCTCTCGCACTCGGCCCACTCGCACCTCTCTCTCACTCAGCCCACTCGCGCCTCTCTCTCACTCGGCCCACTCACGCCCCTCTCGCACTCGGCCCACTCGCGCCTCTCTCTCACTCGGCCCACTCGCGCCTCTCTCTCACTCGGCCCACTCACGCCCCTCTCGCACTCGGCCCACTCGCGCCTCTCTCGCACTCGGCCCACTCGCACCTCTCTCTCACTCGGCCCACTCGCGCCTCTCTCTCACTCGGCCAACTCACACCCCTCTTGCACTCGGCCCACTCACGCATCTCTCTCACTCGGCCCACTCACGCCCCTCTCGCACTCAGCCCACTCACGCCTCTCTCGCACTCGGCCCACTCACGCCCCTCTCGCACTCGGCCCACTCACGCCTCTCTCGCACTCGGCCCTCTCGCCCTTGCAGCCCTCTTGCCCCTGAACAAGACCTGAGGCCAGGCCTCTGGGCCTGCTGCTCCACCTGCACCCTTCCTGGATTCCTCCCGCAACGCCCGGCAGCCCTCCGAGGCTGGAAGGAGCTCTGGCAGGTCGAGCAGGCCTGTGCCCCTGCCATGCACCTCCTTGGGGACCCTCTCAGCCATGAAGACGGGGCAGGTAGGAACCCGTCCCTGTTCCCAGCATTTCGCCAGGCATGTCTCCAGGGCAGGCCTGGGCCAACTTGGCAACTGAGGGGGGAAATGGAGGGGCCTGAGGCTGGGTTGCTGCAGGTTTTTCAGCTGCCTGGCCATGTTCCAGAAGCTGGAACATGTGGGCCTACTCCTAGGATTTATAGTTTCCTAAGGCCCCTTCTTCACAGCCATAGAAGACAGATTATCAAGGCAGATAATCCACATTTTCTGCTTTGAACCAGATTATATGCATCCACACAGCCATATAATCCAGTTCAGAGCAGATAGTCTGGATTTTATATGGCAGGGTATGGGTTCTTCTACATAACCATATAATTGAGATTATGAAGGCAGATAATCCAGGTCATATGCACTGAACCGGATTACATGCATCCATACAGCCATATAATCCAGTTCAGAGCAGATAGTCTGGATTTTATATGGCAGGGTATGGGTTCTTCTACATAACCATATAATTGAGATTATGAAGGCAGATAATCCAGGTCATATGTACTGAACCGGATTATATGCATCTACACAGCCATATAATCCAGTTCAGAGCAGATAGTCTGGATCTTATATGGCAGGGTATGGGTTCTTCTACATAACCATATAATTCAGATTATCAACGCAGATAATCCACATTATCTGCCTTGAACTGGGTTATCTGAGTCTACACTCCCATATAATCCAGTTCAAAGCAGATAACCTGCATTTTATATGGCAATACAGAAAGGGCCTAAGGGTATATTGTAGTGTATATTGTAGTGGTGTACTTCAGAGGGATGCATATATCTTACCAAAGGGCAGCTGCACTTTGGAATTAATGCAGTTTGACTCCAATTTCATTGCCATGGCTCAATGCTATGAAACCCTGGGAATTGTAGTTTTATAAGGTCTTTAAACCTTCTCTGCCAAATAGTTTAGATGCCTCACCGAACTATAACTCCCAGGATTCCATAGCATTGAGCCGTGGCAGTGAAAGTGGAGTCAAACTATGTTAATTCCACGGTGCCTCACTTCTTCCAATGGAGAAATAAAGATACAAGTGCCAGTTAAGTCCAGTGGATTTCTTTATTCATACCAGGGGTCCCCAAACTTTTTAAACAGGGGGCCAGTTCACGATCCTTCGGACCGTTGGAGGGCCAGACTATAGTTGGCCACCGAGCAATAATAAATAAATATCTAAATAAATAAATAAATAATAACAATAACAATAAAAAAGAGGGTTGGAAGACACCCTTTGGGCCATTGAGTCCAATCCCCTTCTGCTTTGTGCATCGAAAGCACAAACAAAGCACCCCTGACAGATGACCACCCAGCGTCAATGTGAAGAAGAAGAAGAAGAAGAAGAAGAAGAAGAAGAAAGAGGTTTGGAAGAGACCCCTTGGGCCATTTAGTCCAACCCCCTTCTGCCTGTGTGCACCAAAAGCACAAGCAAAGCATCCCTGATAGATGGCCACCCAGCCTCAATAATAATAATAATAATAATAATAATAATAATAATAATAATAATAATAATAGGATTGGAAGAGACCCCTTGGGCCATTTAGTTCAACCCCCTTCTGCCTGTGTGCACCAAAAGCACAAGCAAAGCATCCCTGATAGATGGCCACCCAGCCTTAATAATAATAATAATAATAATAATAATAATAATAATAATAATAATAATAATAATAGGATTGGAAGAGACCCCTTGGGCCATTTAGTCCAACTACCTTCTGTCTCTGTGCACCAAAAGCACAAGCAAAGCATCCCTGATAGATGGCCACCCAGCCTCAATATTAATAATAATAATAATAATAATAATAATAATAATAATAATAATAATAATAATGGTTGTAAGAGAAGAAGAGACCCCTTGGGTTACTTAGCCCAACCCCCTTCTGCCCTTGTGCCGTGGGGCTGGATAAATGGCTTCGATGGGCCGCATCCGGCCCCCGGGCCTTAGTTTGGGGACCCCTGATTCATACCATATGGAGAGGGGCAGATTTCTCGCCCTTTTCATGATATTGTTTAAACTTCCACTCTATGTCTAATTTTTGTTTTGTGTAAGGTAAAGGTAAAGGTTTCCCCTGACGTTAAGTCCAGTCATGTCTGACTCTGGGGGTTGGTGCTCATCTCCATTTCTAAGCCAAAGAGCCAGTGTTGTCCGTAGACACCTCCAAGGTCATGTGGCCAGCATGACTGCATGGAGCACCGTTACCTTCCCGCCGGAAGTGGTACCTATTGATCTACTCACATTGGCATGTTTTCGAACTACTAGGTTGGCAAAAGCTGGAGCTAACAGCGGGCGCTCATTTCGCTCCCGGGATTTGAACCTGGGACCTTTCGGTCTGCAAGTTCAGCAGCTCAGTGCTTTAACACACTTCGCTACCGGGGTTCCTTTTTGTTTTGTGTATTTTATGGAAATATGTTTCCATATGTATATTTTACGGAGTGTTTTTAAATTATTATGTGTTCTAGCAATGTTGTCAACCGTCTTGAGCGGGTAAGAAATAAAATTATCATTATCATTATTGAGTTGCTGTGCATTTTCTGGGCTGTCTGGCCATGCTCCAGAAGCATTCTCTCCTGACATTTCACCCACATCTATGGCAGGCATCCTCAGAGGTTGTGAGGTTGAGGCAAGTGTGAATGTTGCAGTTGGCCACCTTGATTAGCATTGAATGTCCCTCACATATTCATAGCTGGCTGCTTCCTGCCTGAGGGAATCTTTGTTGGGTGGTGTTAGCTGGCCCTGATTGTTTCATGTCTGGAATTCCCCTGTTTTTGAGTGTTCTTTTTTTACTGTCCTGGTTTTATTTATTTATTTATTTATTTCCCATACTTGTGTCCCGCCCTTCTCACCCTGAAGAGGACTCAGGGTAGCCTCACAACTGCCAACAATTCGATATCCGATTGTTTTGGGGGGCGCCAAAATTCTGTTCGCTTACACTTGAAAATTACCTTGGGCCGGCCCTGGTTAAGTTAATAAGTGTTTTGTTGAATTGGGAACCCACTCATGGCTGCTCTCTTTACAGAGAAAGAGACAAAATTATCATCATCCCTGTAGAAGGAACAGCAAGAAGCAGGAAAAGCCTGTGTGCATTGATATAAGAATTATAGAAGGGAAAACTCTAGGGACTGCCAAGTTTCTCATCGTGCCATTCCTGCCCATCACCTCCAACAAGCGCTGAGATGTTTTTGCTTCCAACAAAAGTTAGAGACAAACAGTGTCACCACCCCCTTATGTGAGGTGCTCCATTCAAAAGGAGGCATGTCAAGGGAAAATTTTCAATTCCAAAGGTAAGACATGGCCACTACCGATCAGAAATTACTAAATCAGAAGCATACAGTAGCAGCTTACACCTCTCAAATTGTTCATAGTGGACTAAAGCCTCGTAACTTGAAGGTTGGATTGCTGATCTGAAAGCTGCCAGGTTCGAATCCCACCCGGGGAGAGTGTGGATGAGCTCCCTCTGTCAGCTCCAGCTCCATGCGGGGACATGAGAGAAGCCTCCCACAAGGATGGTAATAATAATAATAATAATAATAATAATAATAATAATAATAATAATAATTTTATTCTTGTATCCCGCCCCATCTCCCCGTAGGGACTCGGGGCGGCTCACATGGGGCCTTGCCCAACATCACAATATAAAAACAAATCAAAACACATAAATTTACAACAAAAAATCAACAATATCAGTAAAACAATCATAAAAACAATATTGCAGGAAAAAGCGTTAAAAACAGATATAAAACACAAGTCTAGGCCAAAGGGCGAATGTGTCAAATCGGGGGGAGATAAAAACATCAAAACATCCGGGCATCCCCTGGGCAACATCCTTGCGGCCAATTGTCTCACTCCAGAAGCAACTCAAGTTGCTCTTGACACAAAAAAAAAGTATCAAACTGTGACCAGTGGCCAGAAAATTGATATTGCTATTTTGCTTCCTTCGAAAATGAAATTAGACACTAATGCCTAATATCATAAAATCATAGAATCATAGAATAATAGAGTTGGAAGAGACCTCATGGGCCATCCAGTCCAACCCCCTGCCAATAAGCAGGAAATCGCATTCAAAGCACCCCCGACAGATGGCCATCCAGCCTCTGCTTAAAAGCCTTCAAAGAAGGAGCCTCCACCACAGTCCAGGGGAGAGAGTTCCGCTGCCGAACAGCTCTCACAGTCAGGAAGTTCTGAAATCTCCTTTCCTGTAGTTTAAAGCCATCACAAATAAAATCCTGGACTTGGATATGGGAGACTTTGCACATATTTCCACTATGATTTATACCATTTTAATTGCCATAGTTCCAGTGGGAGTAGACTACAGCTCTCTCCAGGAGAATTTTACAAAACTCTCCATAGTTCAAATCTTAAGATTTTATAGGATGGGCTCATGGCAATTAAAATGAATTCAAAATGTGACATATGTGTAGTGCAAATGCACTTTCTCAGCATTCTGTTTAAATTATGTGTCTATTATGGTGACTGATCAGAAAGTGTCCTTACCACTTTTAATCCAAACATATATTTTGTCTAACAAGTCACCTCTGAAAAAACAGCTATGCACCTTAGCCACAGAAGTCAGCTATTAGCACGGATAGTTTAGCACCTGTGACATTAAAAACTCAACCTCAGAGCAGTTTTTATCAGTTTGAATTTTGTGTCCTTCACACTCAGGGGAGTTTGTTTGGCACTTAGTCAACTCTGGCACAATTTGCTTTCTTCCAAGTGCATGTCCCTTCATACACTCATGGGTTGGGAAAGATGTCAGCAAGAAAAAACACAAAGTTCACAAAGTCAGCAAAACTCTGTATAATGTCTTTGGGATTTTTATCTTAAAATAACCCAAGTACATATAAATGAACATTATTATTATTATTATTATTATTATTATTATTATTATTATTATTATTATTATTATTATTAAACATTGTATTGGTTTTTATGACTTTCGGTTTTACTGCATTTTATGATTTTCCCTTGTCAAAAACTTTGCACACTCAAGAAAAAATGAGTTGCAAATTGAGCTGTTAAGTATCACAAGCAGCCAAATACATTTATTTCTAAAAATTTATATTTTACTACTCTTGCTTATATCTCCCACCTCTTAATAATTTCTCCTACTACCCAATTATTTTGTAAAATGCAGATACTTCAGAGCAGTGACTTTTTTTGGATTATGTTACTCTGAAAAAAAATCCATATACAGTGATTGGAATAGCAGTAATAAGAATAAAAATAATAGCCCCCAATATGTGTTAAGTATATGGTTTTTATATTTAAAAACTTACTTCAAAAGAGTATAAAATTCATAGAAGAATTACAATCCTGGCAAAAGCTGAAATGGACTTTTTGGAGTGCTAGATGAACCAGGCACACATTTCTGCAGGATTGTCCGAGGTTAAATCTAAGCTGCTAAGTTGAAAAGGGCGAGAATTGTACTCACACCTCAGAGCCAGAAGGTGGGTCAACAGCTTTGCACTTCATCTTGACCCTAGATTTCAAGGATGACATGTATACAAGTCAGTTCCCCCTCTACCGAGAGTCTGCAACCTCACATGTTCTCATTTTTGCCTTTTCCCGAGTTACCCCATCTCAGAGTAGGCCAGGGTCAATGCCACCCATTCCCTGCTGCCCTCAAGGCATGCCATTTAATGCAATTTATTTTCCTCCTCTCCATCTTTGACAGCTGCCACCTCCTTCTTTCTCTTGATTCATGGTATTATAAATCCTGAAAGAAACACTTGACACAAACACTTCTTTTGTTCTTTTCTTTGCGCATGGTGTTTCCAAACAACTGAGTAGTACATATCAGACGAAAATACCACCAACCTATTGACTTTTCTTTTTGCTTGAAAGGACTTCTCCGCCCCCTCCTCACCTGATCTAAATTAGTATTCTCTGTGACATACCTGCAGGCTACATTATTAAAGGTCAAATGAAGATTTGCTCTGTTACTTCTGCTCAGTTTAAAGTAGCAACTTTTCAAGCTAGAATGAGGATCGACTTTAATAGTTACCGTCAAGCGGTGACCAGAAGAAACTCCTTTCGGTTCCAATGGAGAAAACACTTTTGTTGCTCCAGCATTGTAGTTTTAAAGATACACTGAGTTTCAACCCTCATCTAGCCATATTTTTTTTTTTTACAAACCTCGTCCTTCATTGAGTGACAGAGGTCCCTTCCACACAGCTGTATGGAAACCCCATTGAACTGGATTATATGGCAGTGTGGACTCAGATAATATAGTTCAAAGCAGATATTGTAGATCAGGGGTCCCCAAACTAAGGCCCGGAGGCCGAATGCGGCCCATCGAAGCCATTTATCCGGCCCCCATGGCACAAGGGCAGAAGGGGGTTGGGCTAAATGACCCAATGGCATTATTATTATTATTATTATTATTATTATTATTATTATTATTATTATTATTAGAAAACACAACAATATGAGTCCACAGCAGACACTCTGCTGGCTGTTGTACTGGATCATATTCCGGACACTTCCCAAGTGTCTAGGACTGTGTGATGTATCAGCGAATAATACATGCAGGTCCCAGTAAGGTGGCCTTCTGCAGCTGGCAGGTGGGGATTTTGTCAGCGCCGATTGTGTTTAAGTGCAGGCCAAGGTCTTTAGGCACTGCACCCAGTGTGCCGATCACCACTGGGACCACCTTGACTGGCTTGTGCCAGAGTCTTTGTAATTCGATCTTTAAATCCTCATATCGTGTCAGCTTTTCCAGTTGTTTCTCCTCAATCTTGCTGTCACCTGGTATTGCAACATCAGCAATCATTACTTTGTTTTTTAACACGATTGTGAGGTCAGGAGTATTGTGTTCCAAAACTCTGTATTATTATTATTATTATTATTATTATTATTATTATTATTATTATTATTAACATTGAGTCTGGTTGGCCATCTGTCAGGGGTGCTTTGCTTGTGCTTTCAATGCACAAAGGCAGAAGGGCATTGGACTCAATGGCCCAAAGGGTCTCTTCCAACCCTCTTTTTTATTATTGTTGTTGTTGTTGTTGTTATTATTAATATTAATTATTATTATTATTATTGCTTGGTGGCCAACTATAGTCCGGCCCTCCAACGGTCCGAAGGATCGTGAACCGGCCCCCTGTTTAAAAAGTTTGGGGACCCCTGTTGTAGATTATTTGCCTTTATATTCTGGGTTATATGGTTGTGTGGAAGGGCCCTTATTTGACCCCAGTGGGAATTCTGAGGAGTTCTTGAGTAGTGTAAAATTGCCCCATGTCCATATGACAATTTGTGGGCACTTCATGTCAGCAGACATTTCTTAGCTCTGGTATTTGGTTAGAGTGGAGTGGAATCAAAACTATTCCATTGTAACCAAATACGAAAACTAAGAAATGTGTGTTCACATGAAGTAAAACATTTTGATTATGTCTATCTTTTGTGTTTTGGTGAGGAAAGGGAGATATTAAATAGATGCAGCAGACATTAATGATAATGGGTTGCTGTGAGTTTTCCGGAGTGTATGGCCATGTTCCAGAAGCATTCTCTCCTGATGTTAAGAAAGAATGTTTCTGGAACATGGCCATACAGCCCAAAAACTCACAGCAAACCAGTGATTCTAGCCATGAAAGCTTTCAACAATAATGATAATAACTTTTTTATTAAAAGAGAAAAAAACTACTTAGCAGGTGACTGAATCCTGGGGAAATATTTTGCAACTCCTTAAGTAACAACCATGTAAAATAGTTCTGCTGGATTATATGGCAGTTGTAGAAGGAGCCAGTGCACAAGATTTCTCCTCCAGACTGGTCATGGATTAACTGACTAGTGAAGACTTGCTCTAGCACTCACCCACTTTCTCACTCACACATTTCCTCTCTCAAAACACACACAAAGACACTGCAATAAAATTCTTCAAGAGAACTCTGAAAACATATGCTATTTTGACCTCTATCTTCTTTGAAATATTTGAAAGAAAGATGGCTGATGTCCACTCAGCTTGATTTAAAATTAGCTCTAAACTGACTGGCATTTTGGCAAGCCACTGGAATATTCTTGTCCATTTGCACACCATTGCCAGTGTGAAATTGTATCACCTTCTGAAATCTGTACTTGGGTTGTCATCTGTGATGCATTCATTCCAAATTGCTAGGAAATACATCCAAGAAAGAGAAAAAGTATTAATCAAATAAGGGCAAAAAGCACAGCATTTTCACATGCTACTGTAGTACCATATTTCATTGCATAGTAGTCCTTTCCTGCTCATTATATTTCTTTTATGATACACAATTATAGAACTTTGATATTACTTTACCTGATATGGCTCTATCCTATAAATCCTGGGATTTGAAGTTGGCTGAGATATTGAGAATTTTGTGCCGAAGAGCTCTAGTGCCTCACCAAACTACAAACTCATGGCTCCATGGAAAATGGCAACATTTTATCATAGTGCTATAACTATACAGTGCAAAAAAGGTCATAGACTGCACAGTCCTTCAAATGGAGGGCTGTAAAATAGAAGCTATGTCTATTCTCCAAAAATGGTAGAGATTTATATTCACTTCCAAAAACAAATGCCTAAAACATGAGGTTTAGATATATATATGAGGCACATGACCAACAGGCTTCCTCTGGGTTGGTGAAGAATTCTCAAATTCCTTATTCTTGCTAATATGAGCTATTTCAACAGGAGGACATTTCATACCCCATAAGATTTCTTGCCAGTTTAAAATGAGAGAACAAATTGTGTAGGTTAAAAAAAAAAATCATGGTCCCTGCAGTTTGTGAAGAATGCTCAGAGTAAAACCTTTGTAGAGAAACAAAATATGTAGACAGCAAACAAAGAATGATTGATTGATTGATTGATTGATTAAGATGCAAACAAATTACACCATGTTTCCAGTCCACAAATGTCTATACAAAAAAAGTAGAAGCTATTGTAGCTTTGTGTGACCATTTGCACAAAATTGATTCTCACCAGTGCAACAACTTTTGCCAGAACTAACAGCCAATCTCAGAAATCTGCCCACAGAGCAGTCATATAACCCAGAATATCAAGGCAGAAAATCCCACAATATTTGCTTTCAAATGGGTTATTTGAGCCTTCTTCCACACAGCTGAATAAAATCCCACATTATCTGCTTTGAGCTGGAATATATGTCAGTGTGGACTCAGATAACCCAGTTCAAAGCAGATATTGTGGGATTTTCTGCCTTGACATTCTGGGTTATATGGCACCTTGGCTTCTAGTGAGAATTCAGGTTTGATTTGTTCTAGGGTCCATTTGTCTTTTTATCGACCCACGGTTTTCACAGAACTCTTCTTCAGCACAAGTTTTTTTTTTCTTCTATTGGCTTTTCTCTTTTTTCTTCAAGCCATGCATAGAAAGGGGGGATACAATGTAATTGACAACCTGAACTTTCTATTTCAGGATCTTGTCTCGTTCCTTTATAGCTGTTCTTCCAAGTTCAGGTCTTCTTCTGATTTTTTGACTGCAAGTCTCCATTCTGATTAATGATTGAGCCAAAGTATGGAAAATAATGAACTATTTCAATGTTTTCATCACCTATTTATAGTCAGTATTTTTGTTTTCAGAAGGTATACTTTATGCAACATCATTAAAAATACATGCGTAGGTTGTGTGCCTTCAATATCTTTCTGACTTATGGCCTACCTAAGACAAACTTCTCATGGGGATTTCTTGGTAAGATTTGTACAACGATGTTTTGCCTTATTCTCAGACTGAAGGGATGTAACATGTCTAAAGTGGTCCATTTGGTTTTGATGGTTCGGTGGGGATTTGAACACTGGTCTCCAGAGCTATAGTCTAATTGTACTCAAACAACTGTACACTGACTCTTTTAAAAAGAACAGGCATACATACACAATACAACATAACCAAGAATTAGGCTGCAACTGGATGAAGCTATGCCCACAGACATTGCAAATGGGATCCCAGCCAATGTTGGGGTTTGCATTGGAAAAAAAGATCTATTTGTTTTCCACCAATTTTGGATGTGTGAAAATTCTGGTGGTGGATGGCAGTGTTTATGGTGTATCTTGATATGCCAGTTGCAGCAGTATGTCTTGATATGCCTCCAAGGATGAGAAAACTTAGGATTGTTCTTTTACATTCCTAACTGCATAGTGATATTTCTAGTTTGTGTGGGTTTAAAAAAAAACCTAATTAGTTTAAGCTGCATTTCAAATAATTCTCCCTTACTGGAGAGACCCATGGCTCTTCCAAGGTTGCCTTTCTGATACAGCTAAGAAAGCATATTTCCCGACTTCACAACGAAGTGCTACCGTCTGCCTTCAGCTCTGTTCATACAAATTTAATACGTAATAATGATGTCCTTAATGTATAAATTATATGGTATGGAATTGCCAATAACAGCATACATTGCCGTAGGAAGTAACATACAGGGAGAGACACACCCTTGGCTATTGTAGCTGTTATAATGTAGAGAGAGGGGAAAGTATTATTGCAATGTAGCACTACTTGTATTTCTTTTTCAGTAAATGAATCATAATGCTTTAATGCTTTCCAGTCATTTGCAATTAAATGAACTCCAAATAAGGTCTAAATGACCTACTCAAAGAGATCACTGTTCTTAAGGAATTGTAGGAATTGATATGTCCAATGAGCCACATTCAGTCATAACAAAGCCTTATAGAAAGCCTTTCCTCCATTCTTGCCTATTTATTATTCTGATTTGTTTGCTAATAAACTTTTATTGTATAGACTAATAGCAATGCCGTATTTACTACATAACGATGCTGCCGCAAGGTTATCTTATGTTAAGTGTAATGATATGTTTAAAATCATAATGTAATGAGTGTAAATTAAGTTATATTTCTCGTTTTTGGAACAGCTTTTATTTTCTATTGCCTGAACCTTAATGATACCCTTTGAATTAGTTTTAAATGATTGAGAGTCAGAAAAGAATTTTGCTCTTCAGCGCTTATTAATTATAGAACAGGCAAAAAAACCAGTCTTCTGTGTAAATAGCAGAGCTAGCCAAGTTACGTTAAGAAGAAATTAGTTGCCTTTATCATCCCAAGGTTCCCCAAAGTAGATAATTACTGTCATAGATACAATTTATTTTTAAAAGAAAGCAACCATTCTATTTTTCTGTATCGGAAAAGTATCTAAATATAAGGGTAAACTCCCTAGATAATTATATAGCTTTGATATCGGTATAACAGCCATAAAATTTTGGGACTTGTAGTGTGGTGAGAGATTTGGAATTCTTAGGGAGCTGTAATGTTGTACGAGGGTAGTGCACTAGACATAACAAACTACAAGTCCAAGGATCCCCAAAATAGATCTGTGACCGTTAAAATGATATCAAACTGCTATAATTGTGAGTGCAGATGTATCTTTTGTCGCTTTCAAGAAACATTTCATCCCAACCCACCCCAGAGTTACACCAAGGGGACTCCTCTTTCATCTAGTGAGGAAAATACCCCTGTGACCATAACAGAAAAGTTGCACTTAACACTAATAAAGGAGTGTGATATATTTTGTTAATTTGCTATCATAAGGATAGATGCTTTTGGTATTGTAAAAAAAGGATTTATAGAATTAACTACGTCTGCCATAGTTCATATGTTGATAATCCCTCCATTAGACTACTATAATGCAGTTTATGTGAGGCTGCCTTTGAAGATAACTTGGAAGCTGCAACCAGGGCCGTAGCCAGAAAAAAATTTCGGGAGGGGTTTTGAAAATTTCGGGGGGGGGGGGGGTTGAACCCCTAGCACATACCCCTCCCCACTACAAACCTGTCAATATCTGCTTGAGGTAGTGCCTGGAGGGACTCTTAATGTTTTGCATCTCATAGACTTAGCATGGGGATTTGGTTAACCAGTTAAAATTCATGAGTAAACGAGATTTTTTTTATAACTTGAAAAATTTTGAGGGGGGGGGGTTGAACCCCTAAAAAAAACCCCTCGCTACAGGCCTGGCTGCAACTACAGTTTGTCCTCCATATCCATGGGTTTTATATCTCCAAATTCAGCCATTCACCATTTGAAAAAATGTAAATAAATCCCCAAAAACAAACCATTTTATATCAGGGACACAATTTTCCTAGGTTATTGTATGTAATGAGACTTGAGCATCCACAGACTTTGCTATCTGTAGGAGGTCCTGAAATCTACCTCACCAAAAAACAAGGTCCTCTGTAGTACAAAATGCATAGGATCAATTGGTGATTGTTATCTCATATAGGTATCATCTACTTAAGTATATCTTAACAGGATTGACCTGATTGCCAATATGCTCTATTCTGATTTCAAGGTGACTTTGATGACATACATTCCTAAACAGTTTGAGGAAGGGCTTCTCCCTATATATGGATTTTTTCCAGAATGTTCCAGGATGTGGGAAAACATTTCAGCCATTGTATTTCAGGTGTGGAAGACCCTTGTTTTTGGAGACCCAAGTGCCACCTCGTTCTCCATAAAAACATGGTTGGTTAATAAAGTTTGGGAAGATGGTCAAATAATAATGGTCAAAATAATAATAATAATAATAATAAGAAGAAGAAGAAGAAGAAGAAGAATAAGAAGAAGAAGTAGAAAATTAGATACTTGGCATTGTCTATATTTTCACTCTTTTTGATGAAACTTTGGGAACCTTGGCAATGCATTACAGGGGTGTGGAATTTTCTCATTAGTTCTCGTAAGCCTTATCAAATTCGTTAAATTTGTATTTATAAGGCAATTTACATGACATGTGGGCGTAGCCCATGCCAAAACCTTAAGAATCGAAACTTACCCAAACATACCCAATCATTTGCATTTTGTAAATCTCAGAAGCCTCCCAAACTTTTATTTTCAGTGCAAGGAAGCAAAGCAAAGCCAGAAACGCTGCCTTTCCTCTGTAAATCAATTACCTCTTGCCACTAGGAGAGGAAAAGCAGGGAGAAAGCAAAGTTCGCTGGGAAAGAAAGCACAGGACTCTGGGGGATGTAGTTTGGGAAGTTAAGGAGCCTTATGCCAAATAATTCAAAAGGCCCTGCCCTAAACTACGTTTCCCAGAATTTTGCTCGCATCAGAAAGCCCCAATCAGTAGAGGGGAGAGATTTGCCCCTCTATAGTAGCAGCCAGCCAGAGTTCCAATACATTGTTGAATCTTCAAAGAGGATACTTCTAATAAGTAAGTAAGTTTTTATTATTATTTTATTTAATTAAATCAGTGTTGGTTTGCTAGGTTTTGTTCTCTTCCTCATTGACCAGCAGTTTTTCCTCTTAATTCACAATCCTTTAGAAAGGATGGAACCTATGTTTAATTTATTATCTGAAGGCTTGTATCTTTATCAGAAGACGGAGCATGACTGGGATCCAATAGATGTTGTGAGCTATTTAATAATCAAGTATTTTATAGAGCTTCCAGTGGAAGAAAGTCCAATTACCTTCTGTTCTTCCCCCAATGGGTATGTTTTTATAAGCTAAAGTTAATTAGATAAAAAAAAATCTAGTGACTTTCCTTGAAATTTTTCTTTTAAAAGTGCAGATAAAGCACAAGGTTCAACTTTGCTTAATTAGTTTTCATGCAAGTAATAAACTTGCTGATTAGCATTAAGAAATTCTGTTTTCATTTAGTTGCCAAAGAAAGAAAGTAAGTGGGATGAGAATCATAGAATTGGAAGAGACCAAAAGGACCATCTAGTCCAGTCCCCTTCTGCCATGCAGGAATACACAATCAAAGTATTCCTGACAGATGATCATTCAGCCTCTGTTTATAATCTCCAGAGAAGACTCCACCCAAAATGAGGCAGCACCTTATTCCATTTCTGAACAGTTCTTAACCATTTCTAAAGTTCAAGTGTAATCCCTTTTCTTGTATCTTGAACCCATTGTTCCATGTCCTATGGTGCCTCTACACCATAGAATTCATACAGTTTGACACCTATTTAACTGCCATGGCATAATACTATGAAATCCTGGGAGTTGTAGTTTTACAAGTTCTTTATCACTCTGCCAAAGTGTTAGTGCTTCAGCAGACTACACCTCCCATGATTCCATAGCATTGAGCCATGGCAGTTAAAGTGACATCAAACTGCATTAATTTTACAGTGCAGATATACCCCTAGTCTCTGAAACAACAAAAACAAGTTCACTCCATCTTCAAGGCTGGGCTGTGGCGCAGCTGGTCAAAAGCCAGCTGCAATAAATCACTACTGACCAAGAGGTCATGAGCTCAAAGCTAAGCCAAGTCGGATTGAGCTCCAGACTCAATCTCCATGTGCCCAGCACTAAAAGAATTGAAAGGTCAGGATCTGTTGAGGTGTTTTGGCTCTGTGTGAAAGGGCCCTATGAAAGGGTTCAAAGTCAAAACTACACCTCCTTCTTGCAGAATAAACACAATTGGCAAAGCCTTTCAATTGCAAAATCCTCATTTATTTTAAAATTAACATTTTAATATTTTTGTAGGGATAATGCTTTGGTATTTGAAAATCCAGAAGTACAAAGGAGTGCTGCTCCAAAACTCATGAGATTGTGAACTTGGAGTTTTGTAATTCTAACAGAAAAAAAAATTACCGGGGGGGGGGGGGGGGGCATCCAACTGTGGTAAGCTAAACCCACTTTCAGCACTTTCAAAAAGGCTTAGTGTAATAAGATGGGCTAGAAAGGCATACTCGAGTCTCAAGCAAGACAGGTGATTTTTTAATAATGCTTAGCTTTTTTGGGGGGGGGGGGTATGCTTTTTGGAATCATCTGCCAGCTTCTTTCTAACTGAATGGGGAGATAGTTGTGGCAAGTCAGTTTTTGACATAATATGTTTCAAACCTACAAGCATTTAGTCTTAAATTTGTTGAGTATGTCTTTACAATGTGAAAAAGAAAATGAAATTTCAAACAATTCATTTAACCACTCAACTAAATGGACTCTCTGATGAGATGGCTGCCTATTAGGAGGCAGAGTTAAGGAGTCAGCCAAAAAAGGACAGAAATATATAAATATGTCTGGAGGCAGCAAGGATAAAAGCTTTTGAAAAAGAGGGGGATAAAAATCAGCATCACTATGTAAGTGAGACAGAGCTTAGAAAAGTTACTTTTTAGAATTACATCTTATTATGGGAGTTCCAATCCAATAAAGTAATGTTTCCAAATTGCAGAAAAAGGCTTCCTTGCTTGGGGACATTTCTATGAGAACTAGAACCTGCTTTCAAAGGAGTGTGTCATATGGCTGAGATTCAGCAACATGGTGTTTTCGTACAGCTGATCTATAAAGAAAACAGAACTTTCAACAGATCAATTTTTAATCAGTCTTGCTGGAAAACTGATCAAGAAAATGAGGCCTAAGTCAACAGTTTATATTTCAGCCAAGCTGCTTACTAACTTTTCATTACTGGTAGGTCCAAATACGAAAGAAGACAATTAAAGAAAGAGAAGAAGCAAACAAGTCAGAAAATTGGTTAATAAGTCACAATATAGGATTGTTGTGCGTTTTCCAGGCTGTATGGCCATGTTCCAGAAGTATTCTCTCCTGAAGTTTTGCCCTCATCTATGGCAGGCATCATCAGAGGTTGTGAGGTATTATACCTCACAACCTCTGAGAGTGCCTGCCATAGATGTGGGTGAAACGTCAGGAGAGAATACTTCTGGAACATGGCCATACAGCCCGGAAAACGCACAACAACCCTGTGATTCCGGCCATGAAAGCCTTCGACAGCACAGTCACAATATAGGTAAGTAATCATAGAAAGTGAAGGATAATCATGTTGAATATATGGAGTGGACACACATCTAAACATATGAAATAATTAGAGGTTAAATACGGAACTAAGATGTGGAAGTTACCACCAGCCCTGTGCTGTCGCGCCTGGGGCTGTACTCTTAGTGAAAGAGGCATGGACGTGACATCTTTCCCCAGGGGATTACTTCTTGCCCTCCTTTAGGGAAACTGGAACTCCCAAGGACCAAAACACTGTAGTTAACTCAAAAACTGGGTTTATTCTTCACAAAGGGGGTAAAAGAAAATATACATTACAGTCTTTGATTGTTTAAGTCCATGAAGCTTGTCCAGATCCCTTTTCCTCTGGCTGTGAATGCCGGAGCAAACTCAGCCTCAGTCCAATGACCTATATCTGAAGACAAGAGTCTTCCTCTGTTGCCAAAGGACTGATGTGAAGGCGCTTGAGACTCCTCAACGTTGTTCAGGTTGGCCCTGAACATGAAGTGTGAGTCCCAAGGGTAAGAACCTCAGAATTGGTGCTGAGAGGTAACTTTTGAAGGGCTTTTTGAGCCAAGCCTCTCTTTCACGTCCATCCGATACAGAACTTGCTGATGGAATGAAAAGAGGAAACACTGTCCTACTCCAGGAAGAGGTGGAGCCAAACAGTTTTGCTGAGTGAGCAATATAACAGGTACAAACAACATTGATTGACAGATATAAATAACCAATCCAACTACATTTACAGGGTAAGGGCAAAATCAGACATGATACAACAATTCAAACCTTGAAACTTATAGTTTGACATATAAATGGCGCCACTCGCGCCGTCACACTCCCGGCCTAGATTTCCGGACTTTCGGAAATCTAAACAAAATGGAGTTAAATACCTTTAACTCTAATAACTTTAAGACTGTACGTCTTGTGAAAATAACTCAACCATGTCGCTAATAGGCCTGTCAAATAAAAAAAAAAACCTTTTCGTTAGAGACTACCTTGCCCACTCTATTGTCAGAGCTAGGATATAATTTTGACACAATACCCTTAGCCCATTGGTATCTATGAGCATCTTTGTTTAAGTAACACCAAATCCCCAACCTTTACGAGCATTAACAATCCAAAACCCATAGTTTCTTAGGGCAGACTGAGTAATTGACCTTCCTTGGTGTTTGACTTTTGTGTGGAAATGCTGTGTCAATAACAGAGCTATGTGGCTATGGTGTGGCAAAATAAAAGGATTTTTAACACAGGATCTAATCTTTGCTCTTTTTAGTCTACCTCCAACCCTAAGGAGACCCTCATTGTCCAGGAAGGGGTTCAAGTCCTTTAAACAACTATTTTTGGGCAAGGATGCTTTTCTTTCTAAACAAGCTATTTCTTCTGAAAAACACTGTCTTTGAGTGGATCTCAGGATGACTGTTGAGGCTTTTGAAAGATCTTGGGGCTGAATTGCACCACTGTTTTTTGTAGTGATGTAATGTATGAGCCTGGAAATGGCTGCCTGAAGTCTAGTCCGTTTTGAAAATCTTTCAAACTTGGCTGGATTTAAACCTTGCCTTGATAAGTCTTGGCCATCGATGGTAGATTTGCAGGACTGAATTTCTGGCAACTCAGTGTCTTTGAGCACGGAAATGCTTTCTGGAAAGGAAGGATTTTGAAGACATTTGGGTCCAGTGATCCAGGATGACTTGGACAACTTTGCGGCTGATGTTCCTCGGGATGTCACATCTGCCGGATTTTCTGAAGTGGATATGTAATGCCACTGCTCTTCTCCCACCGCACATACGCTGGCTGGTTCAGCGTAGTTGCTTCTGAAGAGGTCTTCCACAAACTGGGTGATCTGGGTCTTTACCTTCGGATCCTTTAGCATCCTTCTTCTTAAGGACAGGAGACGATGAAGGGCAACATCTCTGTTGTTGGGTAGAGATGGTCTTTCCGGCTTGAATGGTAAAGGTGCTATCCAATTACCTTCAGAGACTTGAGTGACTTGGCTGTTCATCATCTCAAGGAACTTCTGTTCATTTTTAGAGAAGGCTGTTTGCTCATCTCTCTCTGTGACTTCGATGATGGGAGAGTAATCGGGCATTACTCCCTGGCAGCAAACTGAGATGTGGCTGGCACATCCTTGCATTAGTGAAGGCCTTTTAGTGACAGGCTGGGACATCTTGTTCAGGCAGACTGGGCCTAACACCGTCCATCCTAAAGGCAACTACTGGGCCATGGGTGATCCCTTAGGACCTTCAATCTGGTTGCTAACACGGAACAGTGTGGGACAATCTGCACCGATAAGCATTACGATGTCTGTTTCTAAGTCCAAAGCTGGAATTAGATCTTGAATACCTTTGAGATGAGGATGGGCTTGTACCACCTCTTTCGTGGCTATCTGTTCTTTGTTCCTGGGAATCAGGCTGCATTCTATAAGGTCAGGAAGATCGTATCTGACCTTTTGTCCGACAGGCGAGATTTTGAACTTTGTTGCAACTCTGCCATTCATCTTATTCTTTCCAGAACAAGTGGATATGGTGTAATCTATTGTCTCGGTATGAAGGTCGAACATGTCGAAGAACTCTGGGGTTGCAAGAGATGCGTCACTTTGGGCATCCAAGGCGACGTAGACCCTTTTCTTATTCCACGGCTGCTTGTCTGGATACACCTCTGCCAGGCAGATTGGGTGGCAAATCCTGGGCTTGTGGCTATTTTGACAAAGCTTGGTGCAGGCAACCGCAGGAGCCTTGAGGGCTACCTGAGGTTCTGTAGGCCTTTGGTCTTCTTTGGTTTCTTCTTTGGTAGGAGAATTTGACTTTGCTTTGAATTGAGGGGAATCGAAGTTGTGCATTGCAGAGCAATGCTTGATGCTGTTGCAGTGTTGGCATTTAACCTTTTCTTTGCAGTCTTTGGAGAAGTGAATAGTGGCGCCGCAGCATCTAAAGCACACCTTGGCCTTTTGAACTATTTGGAGTCGTTCTTTGTAAGGCTTCTTTGCGAACTCTCTGCATTCAGCTAGGCTGTGTGGCCTTTGATGAATGGGACAGGATATGGTGTTGTTGCTGACTGGTTGAGCAGAAGCTGCAGGAGTTGCGTCTGTCATCTTGACACTCAGGTTCCTTCTAAGATCTTTGCCCTGGGCTTTGTCTTCTTTGGAGGTCTTTTCAGGCTTTAGGTCTTGGTACAAAGCGAGAAGACCTGTTTGAGGGTCATTCCTCTCACGGGCTGCTCTAGTGACGAAATCCACCAAAAAGATGAAGGGCGGGTATACATTTGCATTCTCCTCTTTGTACTTGAACACCTGTTTCCCCCAAGCTTCTCGAAGAGGAAAAGGAAGTTTGCAGAGGATGGCACTCTGCGACGTGTGCTGGTCCAGACATGCTAAACCTGGCAGCTCTGGATTTCCTTTGGCTGAAGCTAGCTCTAGTAAAAAATCACTAAAGTCCCAAAGCTGTTTGCAATCTTTAATCTTCAGCAATGGGAACCTGTTGAGTCGATCCATGAGGGACGCTTCTATGTCAGTGCTCGCACCGAAGCGCTGGTCCAAGCGAGACCACGCTGTGGACAAAGCTCTTTGGGGGTCTGCTACATGAGCAGCATAAAGTCTTTTTACTTGCTCGGCTGAGCTGGGTCCAAGCCACGCCATAAGAAGGGACAGTTCTTCATCTGCTTCTAGCTTGAAATCTCGAATGGCCCTCATGAAGGTGATTTTCCACAGAAGGTAGTCATCTGGTCGGTCAGTGAATTTCTGGACGCCTTTGTCTCTGATGTCTCTTCTTGGATTTCTCAAGAGGGAACCCAATTGAGACTCCAGTGTGTAAGGGTACATCTGAGGAGTGTGATGTGGCCCGACGAAGTCAATGTTCTTCGGTTGAACACATCTTGTCGCGATGGTAGGCGATGCTGGGTTCAGCAGATTGCTGGCAGGCAGCACCTCTGAAGCTTTCATCTTCAGCGATGGGAGAATTGACTTGGTATGCAGGGATGAATGTGGTGGTTCACTCCCGGCCATGCCTTGCCAATCTGAATGGACATCTGGATGTTGTTGAAAGACGTCATCCTTTCGTTCCCAAGTAGACAGGTGGTATCTCTGAGGCCTAAGTACAGGGATGGACTCTGACAGAGATGATGGCACTCTCCCAGCCGTGCTTTGCTGTACTTCTGAGGAATGGGCAGGCCTTGAAGTTGCGAACACTGGAACAGGTGAGCAGTCTTCAAGGTGGCGAAAGGAGATATGACTCTGCACTACAGGTGATTCCAGTTGCAGATGTGCTGAAACCTTTGCTGTAGGCTCTTGTGTTGGCAGGAAACTAAGGTTTTCTTGCGTTAGTTCCTGTGATAGGGCTTTGGCTAGAACATTAGCTCTGACTATCTTTTGTGCTGTGTCTCTTTTTACTTGAAGCAGATCTAGATCCCGTTGCAGCTCATCTTGCTTGGCTTCAGCCATTGCAAGCTCTATTTCTCTCTGGGCCCTGGCCTGTGCTAGAAGCAGTTTCTGCTTGGTTTTAGCCAGTTGAAGGAGGAGTTCCTCTTCATTGAAGGCAAGGTCTTGCCTAGCCATTTCTGCAGACGCCTCTGCTTCTAAAACCTCTTTTCTAATTTTCAAACGGACAGCCTCTCTGTTGTAGTGGGCTGCTTTGGAAGAAGTACTGATGAATGAGTGTGTGGATTGGGAGGAACTGCTATGCCTAGATGAATGCTTGGATTTATGGCTAGCATCATTAGATGGAATCTTGAGCAGACTAGATCTAAGGCTTACACATGGGGAGCCTTGAACCCTTTCTTCTGCACCTTTGAATAAGGAACTGGGCTCTGGTTCAGATAGAACCGCGCTGTAGTGCCTCCTCTCTTCTTGTAGGCTAAAAGAAATTTCCTTAGCCCTATCTAAAGACTCTGGAGTGTTAATTTTGTTCAGTACATAGATTATTTCTTCTGCAATAGCACTCCCATTATTGAAGGCCTTTACAAATTCTTGCCTAAGAATTTCCTTTTCCTTTGGGCAAAAGGATGCCTTTATTGCATCAGCTATGGTTGGCAGGTTTTGCCAAGCTCTGTTAAACCTCTGCCTAAGCTGGCCTTCCTGCTGCAAAAGGCAGAGCATTGTTTTCTCTGTGGGGTGCCTTTCTCTGACTGGGCGGGGGGATTTGACCCTTGTTTGCAAAATCTCATTGCTATGACTTGACATTCTGTAATTCAAAAGGAAACTTATCCCAAGTTTCAAACAGTACAAAATGCAATACTATATAACTATACAATTAAAGGCACACAAAAGGGCAATGCAATACTTTAAACAAGACAATTAAAACAGCTGCTTAACTGAGGAGTTAAGCCTGGGCTTTCATAAACTTGCAGCAGGCTCTGAAGAAATGGCAGGAACTGCAGAAGGTTGGAAATTATTGCTTTGCAAACTGGTTTCTGGAAAACGCTTGGTTGCTGTAAAGGCTGGCTTCTGGAGAAATGTATCTACTTTGCAGAAACCTGGATTTTGCTGGCGGCTTGAGATGCAAAAAGAGCGGGAAAGCTTGCAAATGTCTCAATTTTGTGAAGGCTGGGCTTCCCTCTGGAGGCAAAGGCAGGCTTCTTTTGACTTCTTTATCTTTAGGAGACTATGGGCTTGGCAAATTCAAGGCCCTTTCACTCCTTCTTTTCCCTTCTTAGCACTTCTGGAAGGCTTCTTTCAGCAGTTCTGGAAAAGAAGGCTTCTCTCTCAGTACTTCTGGAAAAGAAGGCTTCTCTCAGCACTCTCAGCACTGCTGGAAAAGAAGGGTCCTCTCAGCACTGTGCCGTCGCGCCTGGGGCTGTACTCTTAGTGAAAGAGGCATGGACGTGACATCTTTCCCCAGGGGATTGCTTCTTGCCCTCCTTTAGGGAAACTGGAACTCCCCAGGACCAAAACACTGTAGTTAACTCAAAAACTGGGTTTATTCTTCACAAAGGGGGTAAAAGAAAATATACATTACAGTCTTTGATTGTTTAAGTCCATGAAGCTTGTCCAGATCCCTCTTTCTCTGGCTGTGAATGCCGGAGCAAACTCAGCCTCAGTCCAATGACCTATATCTGAAGACAAGAGTCTTCCTCTGTTGCCAAAGGACTGATGTGAAGGCGCTTGAGACTCCTCAACGTTGTTCAGGTTGGCCCTGAACATGAAGTGTGAGTCCCAAGGGTAAGAACCTCAGAATTGGTGCTGAGAGGTAACTTTTGAAGGGCTTTTTGAGCCAAGCCTCTCTTTCACGTCCATCCGATACAGAACTTGCTGATGGAATGAAAAGAGGAAACACTGTCCTACTCTAGGAAGAGGTGGAGCCAAACAGTTTTGCTGAGTGAGCAATATAACAGGTACAAACAACATTGATTGACAGATATAAATAACCAATCCAACTACATTTACAGGGTAAGGGCAAAATCAGACATGATACAACAATTCAAACCTTGAAACTTATAGTTTGACATATAAATGGCGCCACTCGCGCCGTCACAAGCCCAGTTTCTAATGACATGGCTCAGTGGGGGAGATTTCTATCTGAAAGGAACAAAAAGGTCAGGTTGACCTTTGCAAATAAGAGGAAAATGTGTAAACACAAGACGAAAGTCCTCTTTTATCTGAAATAGATGTGTATAAGCAAAATAACAAATCAATCATTTCAGTTTTAACATGATCCAGCTATATGATTATCACTATTGGAGGTAAGGTTAGCAAGAATATTTGCCAGATTTCTTAGCGTCAACACTTCCTGCACAGAAAAATCAGCATCATTGGGGGGATTTTATTTCAGTTTCTACATTATAATGAAATGGTTAGAACTTTTTTGATCTCTGAAATTTGTGCAAGAAGTCTCTGTGAAATGACTTCCTTTCTTCTTGATTAAGATAGGTACACACATAATAACGAGCAATGCAGAACATGATTATTGATCCACTCATTGAATGCTTCTACTTTTGACATGTGTCAAAATAATCTGGCATAAACAGAAATCACAGTTTACACCAGATTAATTCGGGATTACCTGAGGAGTCATTCAGGTAAACCCGTGACAGGTACAATGTTTTAGGCGTGTCTGGGCCCTTAGAGGAAGATTTATCCTCTGAATAACACTTGCCCAGAAAACCTTATGATTGGGGATGAAATTTAGGAAATTCAACATGGGGAAAATATTACAAGCTTTCTGTATAGATTACATTGCTTCAAATATGTGGCACAATTTTTTATCAATGTTTGTCCATTCTATTTTTATAGCATTTTTACTCCTTGCCGTATATAGTCTTTAGGTGTATGCCTCCTCCAGCACCTTAATGGGATAATAGTCCCTGGTACCTACCTCTTTCCTAATCTGTACTGTATAAAACTATTTGCACTTTTCTGGCCCACTACTCTTTTTAGGAGCCAACCCAGGTTTTTATCAAAGTGTGCTTATTGTTTATTGGTATATGTGATTTATTTATGATTTGTTTTTATTGCTGAGTTTTATATTGCTTATTGTCTGGGCTTGGCTCCATGTAAGCCGCCCCGAATACCCTCGGGGAGATGAGGCGGAGTATAAAAATAAAATTATTATTATTATTATTATTATTATTATTATTATTATTATTATTATTATTATTATTATTTCAGAGAAGGGAACTTAATGAGAGAGATGATCCTATGCCGTAAAGAAAAAGTTGCAGTACCCACTCTCCATAACTTCCACAGTGCTCAGTGTTTGGTTGATTTTCATTCATTTGTACCTGTCTTTTAACAGACTGACAACCATTTAATCAGTGTCTTTTTAGTGAATTTGCAAAGTTTTTCAAGTATTATGCTAATGATACAAAGGGGAGTATATACAAAAATCTTAACACTCTCAAAGGGCCTCTTCGCACTACCCATGGGGGCCATAGTATTTTGTTGGCAGTTGTCTGTGAAAGGGAAGATGCACGGGGTGCCTCTGATACCCTGCATGCCCTTCCTCCTTCACCCATTACGTGGTAGGGATGGGTCAGGGCACATTGGCACCCTGTCCCCATCAGATCGGAGAAAGGGCAACAACATGTGTTGCCCTGCCGTTTCCCCCCCCCCCCAAATCATATGGGGAAAAGGGTAAGAAAGTGTAATTAGCTCTGTCTGAGCTACCCAAAAAGTGCTTTCTTCCCCATGGTGGTGGAGGAAGTGCCTTCTGATGCCTCCCTTCCACTTCAGGAGGAATGTAGACGGGGCTTGCCAAACGTCGCCTGATGGTGCTTGGCAAACCCTGGCCAAAAGTACCAAAACGAGGCTATGAAGTCCGGTATGAAGAGATCCTAAAACAACAGGGTTTGCCAAAATATTGTTTAAAAAGCTCTGCTGAACCAAATCTTTGTCTATCGTCATCTTTGTGTGTCATCACCACCATTGACCTGGGAGATGACAGCTACCAGCACTCAAGACTTGTTTCCATTTTAAGTAAAGGATATGATGCCATTTTCTTATCCAGTGTAACAAATAGCTTGATTTAAATTGGATATTGCTTTAATTTAATATTGAATTTAATTTCTTTGATATATTTTAATTTTTTGAAATTCAGTAATAATTTATTGTTTTAAGTCAGTTATTGAAGTCTTGAATGGCCATATGCCAGGAGTGCTTTGATTGTGCATCCCTGTATGGCAGAGGCCCTTTTGGTCACTTTCAATTCTATGATTCTATTGCAAGCTGTCCTGAGATATAAATATTTTAATATTTCATTAAATACTTAAATGCATACATGCATTTATTTACCTACTCTGTCTTCTGACATGTGACAGCCATTCCCCACTACTCTGCCATCTGCTACTTGTGGCAGTTGGATATGCTGTGCTACCTGTCACAATAGCTATGGGAAGGGATAACGGATTTACATATTGATACCCGAATCCTTTGTGAGTTTGGTCACAGAGAGTTGATCTAGGACCATACAGCTCCCATTTTTCCAAATCTTAGCAATTAACCTGAGTTTTCACATTGGGCTGTCGTCAAACAATATTACAAGGATGCTGTGATTTTTTTTTCAAAAGGATAAATATTTCAATAATCCAAAACAAACTCAGCTTTGAATATTTAATGCTTAGAAGATAAACATTGGATTGGAATGTTTTTACCTTCCTCTCATACTTTCTCTTCACTTTCTCCAAACCACTATGTCTTGGATAAACTTTTTGAAAGCTCTACTCCACCTCTATTTCCTACATGACAAACTGCACCATTCTTTCTTCTTTCTCTCGACTACGAGGCTATACTCTACACTGTTTCAATTTATTATTATTTATGTTTATTTCCTATGATTAACACTGTCATTAGGGGCAGTGAATTAGGCTGAGGAATCTTTCATTTGCAACTCTCCTATATCCATCAATGTAGACATACTGCTTTCATCTATCAAATGTTTGCACACACTGCCACATCAATCACAATGATCTACTGATCAAACTCCAGTGCATCCAGCCCAACACTATGCTTACAGATATGATGTGGGTTGCTTATCCACTTTGAATCTCACATTATTATTAGGGTCTACTTCTATGCTGCCATATAAAATCCAGATTATCTTTTTTGAATTGGATTATATGGCAATGTAGACTCATATAATCCAATTCAAAGCAGATAATCTGGATTATCTGATCTGAAAATGTAAATTATATGGCATCGTAGATTCAGCCAGGAAACAAAAGGAGGGCAACTGGATTGTAGGCAAAGTATCACATTCCATCTGGAGGAAGAAGCCATTTGATGGCTATGAGCCCTTCCATACTTCCCTATATCCCAGGATCTGATTTCAGATTATCTGCTTAAAACTGGAATATATGAGACTCCACTGCCAGATATTCTGGGATAAGTAGATAATCTGGGATCCAATCCTGTGATATAGGGGCTGTGTGGAAGGGCCCTATGTGATGACCTCTGATGCCAAGGATGTTTATAAATGCTGTGCTCATAGACTTCTTTGGAATTTCATGAGGTTGTAAATTCTGGGATTTTTTAGTACAAAAAAAAACTTTTTCAAACTCTTTATATCTGATTTCATTCCTTACAAGTTTATTGCCAGGGATATTTACCCTTCAACATAGAAAAAGTCCTTTCACTGGTTTTGGGCAAATACTTCAATAGAACACTAGTGAATCTACGAAAGGGAACAAGGAGCACTCCTTGCGCATTCTCTTCTGTTGTTTTATCACTGCATGAGAATAACCATCTTCCTTTCTCTCTCTGATCTCCATCCGTCTGCTGTTCCACAAAGCTCTTTTTCTTTGCCACCCCCTTCTGCTATTATAAGGTGTCTTTTCTCTCCATACTGTTCTTACAGTTCCGATCTGATGATTTCCCCCTTTTTTGAAAAATACATTCAAAGGAGACTGCTGAGGCATCAGGGAACCGGCTTTTACCAAATTTGACACTTTGCCTGCTCTGTCAGATGCTGCCGCCTTCCAAATGGCTCCTGAATTGATTGTTATTGATTTCAAAGTGCTGCTGACTTCAGGTTCCCGCACCTTCCCACCTTACTAAACATGTATTCATACCTATTCTCTCTGATCTCTCACACTGCCCATGCTGCTTGATGAGAGACTGATTATGAAATGGATTCCGATTACTTGACACAAATTGAGCCTTCCTGATTAACTGCTAAGCATGTCGTACATAGGTCACGAAGCCACCCAGCAAATGCAAGCGGATGCATAGAAATTATTTCCCCACCACCTTTGGGAAAATGATTTCAGCTTTCTATTAGCAACAGCAAAGCCTTTAAATATATACATTCTGGGAGAATAGTGTTGGTTCTTTCCATGAATACAGATGAAACATTTTAAGAGCACAAGCCAAATCTTGGCAGGTGTGTTTGAGATATTAAATATAAATAGATTATTCCCTCATCTTGGAAAAGCTGGGTCTGTATATCGGCAGTGTGTTTCACTGGGTAACTAGCACTTGTGATGTCACTATGAATCCTGTGAGCATTTCCTAGGTGAGCAGGCTTCCCTTTCCCTGGGGCATTTTTGTAAATTTGAGAAAAGAATATCAAGGGAATCAATGAATAAACATACTGCTGGTGCGCTGATAAAATAATATTGGTAGTAGAGATAGGCTTTCGGGACTTACCTTGTTCTGTTTCATGTCCTAGCTTTTGTCGAGACCCTGATCTGTTTTCATCTGACCTCCCAAAATTGGAAGGTCAGACATTAGTTTTGTTTTTGTTTTGTTTCATGCTTTGTTTTTCAGAGGGGGGGGGGGATGCCGGCCAAGGCCACAGCAGTAGCCGGCACTGTTCAAATGCCCAGTAAGGAGCCAGGCAAAGGGAGGCAGGAGGCGCAGGAGGCCCCTAACCTCCTCCCCCCCACCAGGCCTGTGAGCATAGGCCCAAACCTGCACCCATAGGCCCAGGAGCATTGGACCTACAGATGCAGGCTTTGGGCCTAAGCACTCTGTCCTGCAGGGCCTGAGTGCGTAGGCCCAAAGCCTGCTCCTGTAGGCCCAAAATCCCCAGCCCTACAAGTGCAGGCTTTGGCCCTAAGCACCTGCGCCTCACAGGACTTACAGCCGAGTGACGAATAAGGAGCTATCCTTACTCGGCACTTGACTGTAAGTCCTGCGAGGCATGGCTAGCCATGGCCCAAAGCCTGCACCTGTAGGTCTGGGTGTCCAGGCCTATGGGTGCAGGCTTTGGGCCTACACACCCAAGCCCCACAGGGCCTAGAGCTGATCAATCCGAAAGGCAGGTTTGGAGCCGATATCAGCTCGTGCCTGCCTTTCGTTTTGAGGCGGTTTTTGTTTCATTGGGGTCTTTCTGTTTTGTGACATCTAAATGGACAATAAGAAACAGAAACACGAATAAAACATGAGACAAATATCGCGCACAGGCCTTCCTGTTCGGCGGCAAGCGAGCTAATGGTTCCCACCGGGGGGGGGGGGACCTCAATAGCGCCCCCGGGGACCGTGCACCCGAAGCGGGCGCTTCAATGGCCTCCGTGTTGGGCCGGGCCTGCATGTATTTGTCACATTGCTATGGCCACGCAATAAATAGTTCTTTTGCAGTTTGAAGTTCCAACTTTTGTGGCGTCTTTCCTCGCCCTCTCCACAGAAAAGGGGCCTACTGTTTTTGACTTTGGATTAAGAGGAGTATTTTTACATCTTTGCCCCTTCAGTACAAGAAAGAAAGGAAAACACTATTACTTTAAAGAGGAAATTTGTTTAAAGAAACTTGTTGATAACTCCCTTCTACAGGAAATAGCAATTAGTATTGTGATTATAACAAACATTGTACATTACTTTTTGCTGCATCTTTTATAAGTAGTGGTAACAAGTATATGTTTGTTATCACTTTATTATTTTAATAGTGGATTATTGTTTTGCTGATTCTAGGGAATCAATTTTCTTTATATAAAACTCTCATAAACCCATAACATTGAGCCATGGCATTTAGTGTTGTTAAATTGCATTCATTCTATAGTGTAGATGCACCACTGGTAGACAAGAAAAGTAATTTGATCCTTCTCTATTTGGTAGAGTGTTAAAGTGAAGTCTTGCTTAAACCATACTTGGGGCTGTGCAGTGAATACTACATCAACACAGCAATGCCCACAATTGGAACAGGCTTGTCCTGAGCAGTTGCAGTAGTTCACACACATACACTTCTCCAATTGTACACAATAAGACATGTGCCCTTGAGTGGCAGGAGGACAGGTAATTGCCTCTCTCCAGAGTCTCTTTTCATAGTCGCTTGAGCATGTTTATGTGCTGCATTCAGGAAATCCAGGAAATGTTCTCACTCCCAACCAGCCTTTTAAAGCTCAAAATCCTCCTAATAGCCCATCTCTCCAGCCTGGCTTTCAACTAACCTGACAAGTCCTTCAACACTCACTTTTTGTTTTTAAATAGCCACCTTAATGTAGCGCAAAGTGCCGTGGGATGCTCCTTCATGAAGAACTCAGTACAGGTACAATTGTATTTTGCTGTATTATTCAACACAAGCAAACAGTGAAGGTATTTGCTGGTTGAGCCGCCATCATTCAGCAATTGCCGTGAGGGAGCTGTGGGGCCTCTTAAATAAACAATGCATGATTTCCATAGATGCTCTGCTGTTTAAGCAACACCTATGACAGATGAGCACATTGGAGGCAAGCGAGCAGCACATTTGAGATTTCCATCAGTGCTTGACAGGTCAATAGCAAAGCAGTTTGGGAAAATAAATTAAAGTAAAAGCGTGCTTGATCAGGGAGAGGACAAGGAATGGGCTATGTGAATGAACAAGCAAATAGAAGAATTGCACGGGAGTATGATTGGGAAAGGTAGGGGGACAAAATATTATGTTTGCATGTATACAGAGATCAAATGTGGTCAATGTTTCAAAAGTTTGAGTCCGCAGAAGTATAAGTTCCTGCTATAAAACTGATAAAGGAAATGCCAGGAACTAGGGCTGTGCAAAATTTTGATTCTTTATCGTAAGTCGGATCTCATTACCGGTAGTTAGATCTGTACATACGACACAATATCTGATGCTCAGGCATCACTCACACCAAAAACTGAAGAATCAAAACTTTTACCTGGCTTTTTTTGTATGTTACATAAATGTCGTAACTCTCTGTGACACAGTTATAATTCACAGAGCAACTAAGCACTACAAGGAGGTGAAGCCAAACTTCTTGCCATGACTCTCAGTCAATCAAGGCTGAGGAAGAGGAGGCATAGGTGGAGCTGCGGCCATTGCTCTTTACATTTTTGAGCACCACGCCGCAGACTCCTTTGCAGTCGGGCAGGGAAAGTTAAAAGAGCTCCATGCCACGTTTAGCTTTGCAGGCAGGCAGGCACTAGGGTCCTAGCACCAGAAAGAGAGAGAGAGAAGTATACAATAGTTTAAAGCTGATGCTTTATGCTTGCTTCTTTTTGGCGGTGGGTGCATGCGCCTTTTGCCTTTTGCCTTTTTTTTTTTGCAGAATTTTGAGGGTATCTTCTAGGGACTGCCAGCTTATTTTGTGTGTGTTGGATGCCACAACCCACACAAGTTCTTTGAGGCAGACACAATATATTTTTGGTTCATTGTGAGGGTATCACTATCCTCTAAGGTGACTGCCAGCCTATTTTGTGCATGTTGGTTGCCACAACTCATACAAGTTGTTGACTGGCCTTTCTCTAATTGCTGAGTTTGCATTTATTGCCCGTCGCACCTAGTTCCAAATCCTTTTTTTTTTTTGGGGGGGGGGGGATAAAAATTAAATGTGCTCTGGGGAGTTATTATTTCAACATTAGAACAGCACATGCAAATCTGAACACCTCAATTGCCCCCCCCCATCCCCCGTACTTAGTCTAAAGCACTGAGAACCAAACGATTGTCTTGTTCTTGCCTATTAGACCTATCAAAGTATTATTAAATCTTGAATCTGCAAAGAATGCTGTGCTATCTGTGTGCAATTGAGCCAAAAAAAACACATAACAAGTTGTTTCAGTCAGAAACAAGCCTTTTTTGCCACATTTTCAAGGGCAGATAATTTATAAAGACATGGCTTGGGGGCGGGGAGCACGGAAGTGAGGGATAGAAAAGTAGGTGTACGTGTGAAAGCAACAGTGAACAAAAATAGTGTTATGAGATGTATTGTATATTGTATTGAATATTATGTGTCAGCTGTATAACAAATATGTGGAACTATTTTAAAATAAATAAAAATAAAAATATACCAAAAAAGAAAGGACTCGCTGGTGCCCCCTACTTTTGTAATGAGTATCAAAACATTTTTTTTCATAAATTGCACAGGCCTACCAGGTACACATTTCCAAATGAGGAGAATACTATATCAAGAGAAGACACAAATATATAATATTTACTAGCTGTGCCCAGCCACGCGTTGCTGTGGCGAAGTATGGTGGTATGGGAAATAAAGTATTGATGAATTGGTGGTAGTTAAGGTAAAGGGTAAATGTTTTCCCCTGACATTGAGTCCAGTCATGTCTGACTCAGGGGGTTGGTGCTCATCTCCATTTCTAAGCCGAAGAGCCGGCGTTGTCCGTAGACTGCATGGAGCGGGATGACTGCATGGAGCAGCGTTACCTTCCCGCCAGAGCAGTACCTATTGATGCACTCACATTTGCATGTTTTTGAACTTCTGGGTTGGCAGAAGCTGGAGCTAACAGTGGGGGCTCTCTCCGCTCCCCCAATTCAAACCTGCGGCCTTTTGGTCCATAAGTTCAGCAGCTCAGCGCTTTAACACGCTGCGCCATCAGGGGATATTATTTCCTAAAGGTTGTGAATATACAATATTTCTGATTGGTTTTTTTTTGTCTGTTGGAGGGAAGTATGAATGCTGCAATTAGGAAAAATTATTAGGATGTAATGTCCTTGCAGCTTTAAATCCTGGCTGTTTCCTCCCTGAGTGAATTTTTTGTTGGGAGGTGTTAGCTGGCCCTGATTGTTTCCTGTGTGGAATTCCCCTGTTTTCAGAGTGTTGTTATTTATTTAGTGTTCTGATTTTAGAGATTGTATTGTTCTGTTTTATTATACCACATTAATTTTTATATATTCTGATTTTAGTGTTTTTGAATACTTGGAGCCAGATTGTCAAGGACAGAACGCCACAAGATTCAAAGTAACAGAGTTTATTAGATTACAGAACTCAAAAATGCCCGTAAAACACAAGGGCCAGGCAGTTTTTGCCTTTAGGAGCAAAAAGGGGCAAAAGTAAATGTTCAAAAGATAAACCGGATTAAACCGGAGTTTAATCCGGGTAAGAACAAACTGCTTGCGTCAGCCTGGGTATAAACGAAACGAAAGCCAAGGAACAAAAGATACAAAGAATGCAACTAATTGGCAGCAGATTCCTCTCTGCTGCCAACACTGTGCTTAGAGTAACTTGCGTCGCTCCCACACACACACAGCAGACAGGATCTCCAACACGAGTAAATCAGCCAAGGATTGTAGCAGTTGAGTAGACCAGTTCCGTTCCGTAGATCAAAGCGAGAAGCAGACGTTTGTAGTTTTTCCAAGTCCAAGAAGGGGGGAAAGACAAGCCGTGGTCAGTTCAGTCCGAGTTCTCAAAGCAGGAGATGGCGTCCGTCAAGAAGACGACGGAGGGTCAAGCTAATAAGAGTAAGCACAGGTTTGCACAAACAAATGCCCACACAATCCCTCCCGCCGTCTGACCCTGGATTCCAATCAACTTACGTCACAGCACAGGAAAGCACACAAGTCTTCAGGGAAGCGTCCCACACACACACGGATCCCAAGCGTTTGCCCAGATTACCTTGCCCAACGCAATTTGCAATTGCTCCCAAGCCCCATTTTATGCCAGTTACAAATCTTCATCACTGTCAGCTGTCCTCCTTAACCCGGGCGTTTCCTCATCACTTTCCTCGTCAGAGCTGGAACACCTCTGACTACGCCCAACAGCATCTCCAGCTGTGGATCCCGTCCCATCCCTCCAGCTAAACCATGGGTCTAATCCTGAAGGTCCCCATTCATCTTCTGTCCCATCATGGCCAGTGGCACCCACTTCCTCCCTTACCCGAGTCCAATCCATCTCATCCTCCTCTGAGCTAACCAGCCCCTCCTCCATTCTCTCCGTAAACCCTTCGAAAGACTCCTCGTCAGATGGTGCTGCAAATATGTCTCGCAGTCTTTTTCTCTCTCGCTCCTCGAGAGTATCTGACTCTCGAGGAGTCTTACGCCCACGTCTGTCAGTAACAGAGCCATGAGGCTCAATCATAACACTATCCCCTCTCACAAAGGCCTCCTCCCCCGATGGCGGAGAAGTGGCAGTGATACCCTCCGCTATAGCACCACGACGACTAGAGGTATCAAGTTTCAACAGCGAACGATGAAAGACTGGATGGACCTTTAAACTAGACGGTAAACGCAAACGAAACGCAACAGAAGAAATCTTTTTAACGATAGGAAAGGGACCCAAATACCGAGGCGCAAACTTTCCCCCAGCCTGTTTAATATGTTTGGAAGATAACCACACCAAATCCCCTTCTTCCAACTCCTCCCCTGCCTGCCTGTGGCGGTCAGCCTGAGTCTTTTGCGTTGCCTTAGCTTCCAACAGTAAGCGACGGGCAACATCATGCAATGCAGCCATTTCCGAAGAGCGGTACACAGGGTCCGAAGAGACCACATTGGTCGACGGCGCCACACCTCCCCGTGGGTGAAAACCATAAGTTAGCTCAAATGGCGTATGCTGACTAGACGTGTGCACCGCATTGTTGTAAGCAAATTCCGCCACCGGTAACCACTTTACCCAAGCCGTGGGTTGATCTAAACAAAAACAACGCAGATACTGCTCTAAGAGCCCATTAACCCGTTCCGACTGTCCATCCGTTTGCGGATGGAAAGCTGAAGACACGTTTAACTTAGTCCCCAAACACTCATGGAAGTGTTTCCAAAAGCGTGACACAAATTGCGGAGCCCTATCTGAAATAATCACCTCGGGTGCTCCGTGCAAACGATAGATGTGCTTTGTAAATAGTAAGGCCAACGTAGGGGCCGCCGGAATGGTTGAACAAGGAATAAAATGAGCCAGTTTACTAAATAAATCCACCACCACCCAAATACAAGTATAACCCCCAGACTTAGGCAAATCTGAAATAAAATCCATGGAAATGATTTGCCATGGCCTCTCCGGAACAGGTAAAGACGATAACAACCCTCTAGGGCGCCCAACAGGCGTCTTACTCTGCTGACAAACGGCGCAGCTGTCACAAAAGCGCAGAATGTCTTGCCGCATCTTTGGCCACCAGTAGCTCCTGGTGATAAGCTGTACGGTCTTGAACCTGCCAAAGTGCCCAGCCATGGGTTCGTCATGGTGGGCTCTAATCACCTCCAACCTGAGGGTCCCTACTGGTACGTAAACCTGCCCCCTACGCACCAATACCCCGTCTTGATCCTGGAGATGTGGCAGTATGGTACGGTTACCTGCAGAGAGCAGCATCAGTTGCTCCTGAGTCCACACATCATCCTTCTGAGCCTCAAGGATCTGATCATGTAACCCAAGCTCATTATCTACAACACACAGAGAGGCAGTAGGCAAGATGGTCTGACATACTACCTGCTCATTGGTCTTAAATTCCGGCTTGCGGGATAAAGCATCGGCCCGCAAGTTTGCCTTCCCCTCCACGAACTGCACCTTGAAGTTAAACCTGGAGAAAAACAAAGCCCAGCGGATTTGACGCTGGTTTAACTTCTTTGCTGTTTGCAAGTGCTCTAAGTTCTTGTGATCAGATCTGACCACGATCTGGTGCCGTGCCCCTTCAAGCCAGTGCCGCCACACCTCAAACGCCACCTTAATCGCCAACAACTCCTTCTCCCATATGGTATAGTTCTGCTCGAAGGGTGTTAGTTGCCGCGAGTAAAATCCACAGGGACGCAAGGTCCCTGAGGAATCCTTCTGAGACAATACAGCCCCCAACGCGTAGCTAGAAGCGTCCGCTTCTACCACGAACGGTTTGTCAACATCAGGATGGGTTAGTATGTTGTCCGATTGAAAACTAGACTTTAGTTGTAGAAACGCCTCGTGAGCTTCCCGCCCCCACACAAATGGCTGTTTCTTGCGCAGAAGCTGCGTCAAAGGTACCGTGAGCTTTGCAAAATTCGGAATAAACTCCCGGTAGTAATTAGCGAAACCCAAGAACCTTTGTACATCCTTCTTAGTCTTCAACTCCTGCCATGAGTTGACGGCGTCAACCTTATGTGGGTCCATTTTAAGTTCCCTACCTGACACTACATGACCTAGGAACTCCACTTCAGGCACATGAAAGACGCACTTGGAAGCCTTGGCGAAAAGCCCATTAGCCCGCAGTCGGTGCAGAACCTGCTTGACATGTTGACGATGTTCTTTCTCGTCCTTAGAAAAAATCAAGATATCATCCAAATAAATCACTAAAAATTGGTCAATTAGGTCCCTGAACACATCGTTCATGAACCTCTGGAATACCGCAGGAGCATTACAAAGCCCAAAAGGCATGACCCGGAACTCGTGGCATCCGAAACACGTGTTAAATGCCGTCTTCCATTCATCCCCTTCCCGTATACGGATTAAGTTATAGGCCCCCCGCAGGTCAAGCTTGGTAAAGACCTTAGCCCCTTGCACCCTTGATAACAGTTCCGAGATTAAAGGGAGCGGGTACCTATCCCGAATGGTGTATTTGTTTAGGATCCGATAGTCACAGACCAGCCTAAGTTCCCCAGTCTTTTTGGCTACAAAGAATACTGGTGCCGCAGTTGGAGAACTAGATGGGCGAATAAACCCCTTGGCTAAATTTTCATCTAGAAACTCCCGCAAAGCTTGCCTTTCCGGTACAGTCAAGGCATACAGCCTCCCTGCTGGCAATTTCGCACCTTCTGCCAACTTGATGGCGCAATCATATGGTCTGTGCGGTGGTAATTTGTCCGCTTCTCTTTTACAAAATACATCAGAGAACTCCCCATACTCAGCAGGCACTCCCTCCATATCAGAATGAGTAACATTTAGAGTGCAACAGTCCTGCCTCTTTAAGATCACTTTACGTGTTGCCCAATCTACTTGTGGGTTTACTACAGCTAGCCAATCCATCCCCAGGATCACATCATATCTAGGCAAGCTCGTAATATCCCACACAAACGTTCCCGTTACTCCCTGCACCTCCCACGTTACTGCTGAGGTTTCATGGTTAACCACCCCAGTCTCCAGCAGTCTCCCATCTGCTCCTTCCACCCACACGTCGCATGCCTTGCGCACTCTAGGAATGCCATGCTTCTTAGCAAACTCAATATCTACATAGGAGACCGTAGCCCCTGAGTCCAGCAGTGCCAGAGTAGAAACAAGTTCCCTTCCCCCAACAGATAATGTAATGGGTACGAAAACATGCTTCCTCCCCTCAGTTGACTGCTTGAGGAGCCCTAGTGCGTTGGACTCACGTCGCACTAGGGCTGGCCTTTTCCCGAAAGCTGGGAAGGTTTCACATTACAATTTTTGGCAAAATGCCCAGCATTCCCACAGTACAAACACAAGCCCAGCTGCCTCCTACGGCTCTTTTCCTCTGTAGACAGCTTTTTAAAGACCCCAAGCTCCATGGGCTCTTCCCCCATCACCACAGGTGCCCTGGTTACATGCATGGGTGGCGCACACATTGCTTTTGAGTGTTTACGAGCCTCGAACCTTGCGTCTAAACGCAGCACCTTAGCTACTAAGGCGTCCCAGCTTTCAGCCGGCTCCAAGCGTGCTAATTCATCCTGGAGCATATCACTTAACCCGGCAGTAAATAAAAGCATGAATGCATTTTCCCCCCAATCCAGCTGGTGGCGATACAGGTTAAACTTATTTAAGTAATCCAAAACAGTCCCCTTTCCCTGTTTCAACCGATACAGAGCCCACCCAGCGTTCTCCGTGCGGAGAGGATCCCCAAAAGTATCAGTTAACAACTTTTTGAAATTATTCAAATTGTCCTTGACTGGGTCATTTCCCAAAATTAAATTAGTGGCCCATTGTCCTGCGGGACCGGTCAACAAACTCAAAATAAAGGCCACCTTGCTAGTGTCTGTAGGAAAAGCATGAGCACTGAGCTGAGAAAAATAAAGCTCCACTTGTGCCAAAAAGGTTGGCAACTTGCACCTGGTTCCGTCAAAGCGTTCAGGAGTCAAAACATGTCCTTTCACAGCCTGAGCTGTTTGGCTAACGGTAAAGGCCGTTTGCAATTGGTCTACTTTGGCCCTTAACTCATCCATCGTCTTCCTGACGGGTTTATTGCTGCAATAAACTTTTTATGGGCGTTGGGCAATCTGTCAAGGACAGAACGCCACAAGATTCAAAGTAACAGAGTTTATTAGATTACAGAACTCAAAAATGCCCGTAAAACACAAGGGCCAGGCAGTTTTTGCCTTTAGGAGCAAAAAGGGGCAAAAGTAAATGTTCAAAAGATAAACCGGATTAAACCGGAGTTTAATCCGGGTAAGAACAAACTGCTTGCGTCAGCCTGGGTATAAACGAAACGAAAGCCAAGGAACAAAAGATACAAAGAATGCAACTAATTGGCAGCAGATTCCTCTCTGCTGCCAACACTGTGCTTAGAGTAACTTGCGTCGCTCCCACACACACACAGCAGACAGGATCTCCAACACGAGTAAATCAGCCAAGGATTGTAGCAGTTGAGTAGACCAGTTCCGTTCCGTAGATCAAAGCGAGAAGCAGACGTTTGTAGTTTTTCCAAGTCCAAGAAGGGGGGAAAGACAAGCCGTGGTCAGTTCAGTCCGAGTTCTCAAAGCAGGAGATGGCGTCCGTCAAGAAGACGACGGAGGGTCAAGCTAATAAGAGTAAGCACAGGTTTGCACAAACAAATGCCCACACAATCCCTCCCGCCGTCTGACCCTGGATTCCAATCAACTTACGTCACAGCACAGGAAAGCACACAAGTCTTCAGGGAAGCGTCCCACACACACACGGATCCCAAGCGTTTGCCCAGATTACCTTGCCCAACGCAATTTGCAATTGCTCCCAAGCCCCATTTTATGCCAGTTACAAATCTTCATCACTGTCAGCTGTCCTCCTTAACCCGGGCGTTTCCTCATCACTTTCCTCGTCAGAGCTGGAACACCTCTGACTACGCCCAACAGCATCTCCAGCTGTGGATCCCGTCCCATCCCTCCAGCTAAACCATGGGTCTAATCCTGAAGGTCCCCATTCATCTTCTGTCCCATCATGGCCAGTGGCACCCACTTCCTCCCTTACCCGAGTCCAATCCATCTCATCCTCCTCTGAGCTAACCAGCCCCTCCTCCATTCTCTCCGTAAACCCTTCGAAAGACTCCTCGTCAGATGGTGCTGCAAATATGTCTCGCAGTCTTTTTCTCTCTCGCTCCTCGAGAGTATCTGACTCTCGAGGAGTCTTACGCCCACGTCTGTCAGTAACAGAGCCATGAGGCTCAATCATAACACAGATTGTATTCATTTTCACGGTTGACCTCAACACAATAATAATAATAATAGTAATAGTAATGATAGTAATAATAATGACTTTGGTAATACACAGTGCTTCACTCCCTTCTCAGCTTCCTTTCTGGAAGAATCATTTCTTGGGAGGTGTTAGCTGGCCCTGATTGTTTCCTTTGTGGAATTTCCAATTTCCCTGCTTTCAGACTATTAGTCTTTATTTACTGTCCTGGTTTTAGAGATTATATTGTTCTGCATTATTCTATCCCAATAATTATTTCTTATTAAAGTAGAATCTCACTTATCCAACATTCGTTTATACAATGTTCTGGATTATCCAACGCAATCTGCCTTTTCATAATCAATGTTTTTGTAGTCAGTGTTTTAAATTCATTGTGATATTTTAGTGGTAAATTTGTAAATACAATACAGTAGAGTCGCACTTATCCAACATAAACGGGCCGGCAGAACGTTGGATAAGCGAATATGTTGGATAATAAGGAGGCATTAAGGAAAAGCCTGTTAAACATCAAATTAGGTTATGATTTTACAAATTAAGCACCAAAACATCATGTTAGACAACAAATTTGGTAGAAAAAGTAGTTCAATACGCAGTAATGCTATGTAGTAATTACTGTATTTTTGAATTTAGCACCAAAATATCATGATATATTGAAAACATTGACTACAAAAATGCGTTGGATAATCCAGAACTTTGCATAAGCGAGTGTTGGATAAGTGAGACTCTACTGTAATTACTACATAGCATTACTGCGCATGGAACTACTTTTTCTGTCAAATTTGTTGTATAAAATGATGTTTTGGTGCTTAATTTGTATAACGATTACCTAATTTGATGTTTAATTGGCTTTTCCTGAATCCCTTCTTATTATCCAACATATTCACTTATCCTGCCGGCCTGTTTATGTTGGATAAGTGAGACTCTACTGTATATTGATAATCTTATATTATCTGCTTAGAACTGGATTATATGAGGCCCCTTCTTCACAGCTGTATAAAATGCACACTGAAGTGGATTATATGTTAGTGTGGAGTCAAGATAATCCAGTGCAAAGCAGATAATATAAGATTATAAATGGGTTATATAGCTGTGTGGAAGGGCCTTGAGTCTACACTGCCATATAATCCAGTGCAAATTAGATAATCTGTGGAAGAAGCCTAAATGTGGTCTAAGTCTGCCTGTCCCCTAACTGAACCCTGGCTGTCCCTTGGCTGAGTTGGTTGCTAGGAGACCAAGTGGGCAGAGATTAGCTCTCTAAACTGGCAGCAATTGGATAAAAACAATTATTGCTCTCCCTCTAATTAGGACTTTATTTTTCTTTTCTTTTTGTTGTATCAATCTAGAGGCATGGATGATGGGTTGTGTTGTCAAATTTCGAGGTTGGGGGGCCTGTAGTTTTGTTGTTTTGTGGGTCGCTGTGATGCCATCACTCATTTATATATATAGATGTGGGAGGACACGTCTATACTGTAGAATTAATGTAGTATGACATCACTTTGACTGTCATGGCTCAATGCTATGGAATATTGGGAATTGTAGTTTGGTGAGGTACCAGTATTTTTTTGGCCAAAGAGACTACAGAGCTTGCAGAACTGCAACTCCTATGATTCCATAAGATTGAAGCATGACAGTTAGACGGTGTCAAACTGCATGAATTCTACAATGTCAATGTTCTCTCTCTCTCTGTGTGTGAATATGTGTGTGTATATATATATACACACACACACACACACACACAATGCAAATACAACACATCATGCCACAATAGGGAAAACTATAAGTTGAACTTATGTGCCTGGTACTTCTAAATGTGGATGGAAAACCTTTAGGCATAGATCCCCTTTCTTCTGATTCTCACTTTTTAAATGGACTTGGACTAAACAGACCTTCAAACAGAAGACAAGTACAAAAACAAGACTGTCCTCTGACAGCCCTTCAAATAGATTATTTTACTCTGTAAACTAGTGTGCTAATGATCTTGTCATCTTAGGAATAGGAAGTAGAACAAAGAGAACAAGGAAAGCTGGAGCCAAAGAAATACACGAGATAGCTGACACTGAAATTAAACAAACAAAATAGAAAGGCCACAAGTAAAAATGGGGCAAAATGTTTTCTCTGATTGCTCAGTTGCCCTTTATGTTGAAAGGCAGAAGGCAGAGAGCATTTAAAAGCTAGCCAAGCTAAGGAAGATAGAAAGGTGTAAATGAGGAAGAGACAGACTAGTTCTGGGCAGCTGGATAACATTGCAGGCGTTCGTGGACAGATTGCTTCCCAGGCACTCATATAGCGGCCGCATAACTACCTGCTCCTCTAAGGGCTTTTCACACTACAAAATTAAGGCACTATAATTTCACATTAACTGCCATGGTAACATACTATGAAATTCTGGGATTTGCAGTTTTAAGGAGGTGCATTTAGAATTCTAAGCCAGAGAGCTCTTTTGGTGCATCCTAAAATGTCAAAGCCTAGGATTTTTTATGATTTAATCATGACAGTTACAATAGGATCATAGTTCTGTAACTGTGTAGTGTGAAAGGGAGCATGAAACTTTCAAAATGGACAGGCTTTGGTGAGGTTGGGTGGGATTGGGGGAAATTTAAGTTTAAAAGACCATTTTAGTGTATTCATTTACTGTATTTTAACTCTGTTTTTACCACACTGTTATTTTGTTGATTTTTAAACTTTTGTATTTGAACTTTTAAACTTGTTTAGTGTGGAGAGCTAGCCACCTTGAGTCCCCATGGTGAGAAAGGCAGGGTATAAAGAAAGATGGTGATGATGATGATGATGATGATGATGATGATGATAATGGTGAAGGCATATTGCAATGCAATTAAGTTTAAACCAGCAATACAGGTGTTTTGGAACTCTCACTTTCAGAAGCCCTATCCAGCTTTTCCAATAGTCAGGAATTCTGGGAACTGAAATCTGAAACACCTAGAAGGACGCAGGTTATGCAGACTTGGCTTAAATTAATCAATGGGGATCTCCACGCTGACTTATATTGAAAGCAGGTTCTTCAGGTATGCCAGGGCAAGATATCTACAACTGTAACCAACATCGTCTAGTGACAGGTTGACTCCAACTATACTGCAATGTGCCTCACTAGGAAGCTTCTCTAAGATGGGTGTTCCAGAGTCTTAGAGCAGTCACAGAGAAAGCTTTCTCTCATTTTCCCATTAGAGGTAATTGTAGGGGTGGTAGGACTGAGAGAAGGACCTTCCTTGAAGATGTCAAAATATAGGAGAATGTGGTCCTTCCAATAGCCTGCACCTGAGCTGTTCAGGGCTTTATAGGTCATTAGGAGTTCTTCAAACTTTGCCTCGAAGCAGAACATTTGCCATAGAGGTGTTGCAACAAGTCTGTAAAATGCTCCCTATGACTTAGGTAGTCTAGACGGGGGGGGGGGGGGGGGAGAGAGAGAGAGAGAGAGAGAGAGAGAGAGAGAGAGAGAGAGAGAGAGAGAGAGAGAGAGAGAGAGAGAGAGGAAAACATAGCTTGCGTGTTTCTCAGGAGGAACTGGATTTAATGGGCTGGTTTTAAACAGGTGTTATCCAGTCTTTAACCCAATTCCTTCTGATTCCTCTTTTAATCCAATTTAACCCAGGTTATAATGCATGTGTAGAAGGGCTCCTAAGAAGCTACAATGTGAACAAAATGCAGTCAATGAAAGGACTCACAGCAGATGTGTGGAATAATCAAAATGGAACGAAAAAAAGCTATTCTGATACCAGAATGAGTGACTGTGTTACTAAACTCTTCATTTTACAAGGACTTATGGGCATGGGGTGCCCAAAATGGCAATGGCATTTCTTCAAATTGTTGCTATTGGACTGGTAGCAGGAACAAGATCAAGGTATTGCCATTGCCACTTGAAGCCATATCATGCTGCGTTACCAGTTAAGCCCCAAACAATGCTGTATTTTTGGAGCAGCAGAGTCATTTTCCCCCACAAATTTTCTGGAAGGATTGCAGTGTTATGCCTTACCTGAAAGAGTCAGCCTCCTATGCCAAAGAAGATCACTGGAGCCTGAGTCAGGGCCCTCTATAGATGTCCCATTTCCTCACTAAAATATGAGAGCTGATGCAGAGAAGCCCCCAAGCCTCCAGAAGAAGTGGTGTTGGAAGGGGTTGTATAGATGCTTCACAGAATCTCACAGAGTCCACTCAGCAGAATCTGGTCTAATTAGTGACAGTCGGTCACCTCGAACAGCTGCATATAACTGCACATGTCTGAGATGCTGACTTGTGGTATTCAGCACCTGTCTTTGCCTGCCTGCTGCTTTTGCCTACTTCCATAATTCCTGCATGTTATCAGACCTCCTGGACGTCTATGATCTTTGGCACATTTCCCAGACTTCTCTTTCACCTAGTCCCTGCTTTGCATTACAAACCAGTCAGATACTTTTTCTGATTTATCTGACCTTGGCCTGTTTACTGATTATTCTCTTTGCCTATTCTTTCAGCCTTTGTCAGTTCCCATGCACTAGCCCTAACTCTTGTGGTTCCCCTGTAGCAGGTGCTTGTTCAGTGAATGCTCTGGCCTTGTTGGGTACTAGCAGCCACAAAAAAACAACAAGCAAGAGTGCTGCCCATTTTGCAATTTCTGCTGGGTTACACTTCTTCTGTTATGCTGTTTCATTATCTTTCTTATGCTATTTCTGTTTTGTAAGTACAATAGAATGTTATTGCATCTACTTACCTGGGGATGAGGCTGATGATCTTGGTGGCCACCACCAACAGCACTACTAAATAGTAAGTACTAAAGTAGTATTACTAAGCATTCTGATGTTGACCAAGTAAATTGTCAACTTGTGGGTTGCCCTTTTAACTGCTCATTTCTTTTATTTTCTACTCTGTATCATTTAACTCTGCACTTCTCCCCTTTTTAGGTGATGTAATGTATGGGTAATGGGCAGTTCCCATATGACTGAATGTGAAATGCAACATATCTAAAAGGTTGCATTTATGGGCAGTGAGAAGTTTGCATATGATAGTTTGCTCAATGTGCCAGATAATATGTGAGGGAAAGAACAAAGAAATTCATTATCTGTTAGATTTACAGAAATAAGCCATTCCTCACTATAAATTTAGCAAGCAGATCCTTGAAAGTTTCTTAGAAAAAAATCTACAATCCCAGGATATGTATTGCATCAGTTAAACAAATGCTTATTACTATAGGCTTGTTGAGTATAGAGTCTTTTCAAGAAGCAGCAATTGGAATGTTGCATATTTTTCTCTGATCAAATGTGTTGACAGTTTCTTGGATCTATTGCTTCTTCAGATGAAAATGTTCATAGTGTTCCCCAGAGGAACAGTTGCATTTGCCGCTTTCAAAAAGTGGCTTCTTTATCATTGTAAGTGCATCTAAACTGACTTTGTAAGTATTTATCATGCCCTCATTATTGTATCTGTGGCAGTCTACAAATATTGAAGATGGATGCCTTTTCAACCTTTTAAGTGTGAAATTATTTGTGACAAGTTGGAATGCAAAGATACAGAATGGGGGACACCTGGCTAGACAGCAGTACATGTGAAAAAGATCTTGGAGTCCTTGTGGACAACAAGTTAAACATGAGCCAGCAATGTGATGGGGCTGCTAAGAAAGCCAACGGGATTCTGGCCTGCATCAATAGGGGAATAGCGTCTAGATCCAGGGAAGTCCTGCTCCCCTCTATTCTGCCTTGGTCAGATCACACCTGGAATACTGCGTCCAATTCTGGGCACCACAGTTGAAGAGAGATGTTGACAAGCTGGAAAGCGTCCAGAGGAGGGCAACTAAAATGATCAAAGGTCTGGAGAACAAGCCCTATGAGGAGAGGCTTAAAGAACTGGGCATGTTTAGCCTGCAGAAGAGAAGGCTGAGAAGAGACATGATAGCCATATACAAGTATGTGAGAGGAAGTCATAGGGAGGAGGGAGCAAGTTTGTTTTCTGCTGCCCTGCAGACTAGGACGCGGAACAATGGCTTCAAACTACAGGAAAGGAGATTCCCCCTGAACATCAGGAAGAACTTCCTCACAGTGAGGGCTGTTCGGCAGTGGAACTCTCTTCCCCGGATTGTGGTGGAGGCTCCTTCTTTGGAGGCTTTTAAACAGAGGCTGGATGGCCATCTGTTGGGGGGTGCTATGAATGCGATTTCCTGCTTCTTGGCAGGGCGTTGGACTGGATGGCCCATGAGGTCTCTTCCAACTCTACTATTCTATGATTCTATAAGTTTTTGCTCCTTGTTCCCAAAAAGCACTCATAGCCCTTCCAGTTAGGCCTAAATCCTGAGGGGAATTGGCATTTAAAAACTTGATTCCTCTTGGGATTTTGGCCACACTGCAGGACTAAATCGCACAATTTTAGTGGTGGTGGAGGTGGCTAAATACTCTCCCGTGATTGACCTGGGAGGCTATCTACCCAATCCCCTGATGCCTTAGCAGCTTTGGAGAGGAAAGTGGAAAAATCCTCCTTCAAACTCCTAATTTTTCAAAACCTTAGTACCGGTAATGACCTCAGATCTCCTGACAGTGCATCTTGAAAGTGAATGTGACACATTAAATCTGTGATGCAAAAACTTACAGACATGAGATTCTTTGTGATGTTTTGGTTATGGTACAATAGGATCTCCTTTGTTATGATTCCCTTAGCTCAATGCCGGGGTCCCCAAAAGACTGGCAACAGTTAACCTTTTTAACCTCTCTCTTTCTCTCTATCTCTCTTTCTCTCTCTTTCTCTCTCTTTCTCTCTCTTTCTCTCTCTTTCTCTCTCTTTCTCTCTCTTTCTCTCTCTTTCTCTCTCTTTCTCTCTCTTTCTCTCTCTCTTCTCTCTCTCTCTTTCTCTCTCTTTCTCTCTCTTTCTCTCTCTTTCTCTCTCTTTCTCTCTCTTTCTCTCTCACACACACACACCAGTTTCTACAGATGTCTAAAACATTTCATAGAAGAAGTACAAGCCGGGTGTCAGATTTACCCCTTCTTTGTCTCTGAAGCAGTCAGCAAACACCACAGGAGCAGTCAAGAATCCATGTAGGGCTAAAATCAACAATCAGTCTCCAAAGCCAAAGGATAAGCAAGAGAGCAAACCATGAGTCTGTTCCAAAGCCAAGAAACCTTGAGCAAACACAATTCAAGGTAGAATCCAAAATCCTAAATACAATCCATTATACAAGGTCCATGAAATCACACAATATCTCAAAACCCCAACTCTAACAAAGACATTGCTGCCAATAACTGATTGTTCCAAAACCCAGCTATTTATGCTGGTTGCACAGCTGTTCCCAATTGCTGGTCTTCTTTTCTGTCAAGTGGCTAGACCTGCTAACTTGCATTCCTTCTTTCTACAGTTCCAGCAGGCCTGGAATGCTTAACTCCTTGTATCCCAGCTCAGGGGCCTGTTCCTGTTCCTGATATGTAGCCTGAGGAGTAGTGGGATCTTCAGTGTTCATCTAAGGGTTCTGTTGCTCAATGTTGATTCCAGCTTGAATGGTGGAAGAGGCAGTTCCTCCTCCTCATCCTTACTGTCAAAGCTGGCCATGACACTAGGGAGAAATCATCTTCTGAGCTCCTGATGCACTTGGAAACAGAAATAAGCAGTTCCTTTCATGTGGGTAGGGATCTGTCAGATTTCCCCATATTGATTTTTTTTCAGTCACATGGAGGAATTGGCATTCTTATGGGCGGTCTTCTACTGAGCATTGATGCTCCACTTCTTTCCCCAATTCCTTCTGCATGAGCCTGGAATAATATTTCTTTTTAAAAAATATAATACAAAGATATTGCACAATTGTAAGATATCACCACTTTGCTATGCCTGTATTTTCTCCCGTGATGTTTAGGACTTCCACAATTTTGAAGTTCTTCCTAATTTTTTAAAAAATAATGTGGAGTGGGCAGGAACTGCACTCATTCATGTGATGGTTCAGAACACAGAAAAGGAGAAAGGGTCAAAAACATAAAGCGTCTGGTGGCATTCGTAAAACAAAACGATGTCTTTTTAAACGCAGCGAGACAATATGTTGCACTAAGAAGACAATCCCCCTGCTTTCCGCAATTGATGGGATGAGGTCCCTAGTGGTTGTTTTGACATTTACACCAGGTAGAAGCTGTAGGAATATTTTCGTCCAGTGACGAGAAGATACTCCTACCTTGTCAAGGAATGTCAATAGCCAAACAAAATGACAAATTAATCTTCCAACATTCTTTCTCAAATACAATATTTTCAACATGGTAGACAGTTTTTCTTTCTCCTTTAAGCCTTTTTTTTAAATCCTGAAAACTTTTGAAACTAGGTCATTAAAACTTGCCACAAGTATACATATTAGGGCGATTACTATCCAACACTTCACTTTATATAACTAGCAATGTTAGAAGATCAACTCACTTTTAAAAAAATAAAATGTTGAGATTTCCTCTAGGGAAGGCAGGGATTGCTAGGTGGCTGCTTTGTCATTTTCTGAACCACACTTAAATTTTAATGTGATAACAAGAGAGAGAAGCTTTCAAGCTTGAAGATTTCATGTGCCCAAGGTTCAGCAAGCAGTAAATGTCACTACTTGTGAGTAAAAATGGGTGGTAAGATTTAAGGATTTTGTCCAAACAGGCAAGTAGGTCATTTAACACTGTGTTCTGGGAGTATTTATATAATATCTATATCTGTTTCTCTGCTCTCATTTTAACATTTTATATTTGTACTTCAGTTGTGACACCTCACAGTAGCAGTTCTCTCAATCCAATTAAATGAATCATTATAATCATTGTAGAATTCCAGGGAGATGAGAAATGTCAGCCGTATAAATACGGAAGTAACAGGATTATGTTCTCTTTCTTTCTCTGAAGGACACACTTGTCTTTCAGACTGAATGGCTCCCTTAATATTTTATAGCCTTACATTGGGGGGAAATATAATATTTCCAGACCTAAATTCTACCAGGTTTCACAGCTAGGTAAAATGATAGGACTATGGCTTGGAGCCAAAGGTTGCAAAAATTGAAGGCATCTTGTTTGTTGATATTTCTCATTCCTTCCAGCCCTCTCTATCCCATTGCAGCCACCTCAAATAAAATGAAATAAAAGAATCAGCACAGTGTAGTGGTTTAAGCATTGGACTAGGACTCCGAGGCCTCATCTACACTGCCATATAAAATCCAGATTATCTTCTTTGAACTGGATTATATGCCAGTGAAGGCTCAGGCTGGATCTACACTATCATATAATCCAGATTATCAAAGCAAAAAATTCAGATTATTTGCTTTGAACCGAGTTATATGAGTCTACTCTGCCATATAATCCAATTCAAAGCAGATAATCTGGATTTTATGTGGTAGTGTAGATGAGGCAGCCTTGTGCCATATCTATGGTTCAAATCCTACTTCTGCAATAAATTAATTTATCTTTGTTGGTACATCAGCATTAAGGATGGGTGCTCTACACTGTAGTATTAATAGTTTGACATCACTTTAACTGCCATGGCTTAATGCAATGGGGCCGGGCTGTGGCACAGGCTGGTGAGCAGCCTGCTGCAATAAATTACTCTGACCATGAGGTCATGAGTTCGAGGCCAGCCCGTGGCGGGGTGAGCACCCGTCAATTAAAAAATAAAAAATAGCCCCTGCTCGTTGCTGACCTAACAACCCGAAAGATAGTTGCATCTATCAAGTAGGAAATAAAGTACCACTTATAAAGTGGGGAGACAAATTTAACTAATTTACAACGTTGGAATGAGGAAGTGCCATCACATTGGATGATGAAGCAGCTACTCCCCCCTGTGGCCAGAATCGAACATCCCCTCAGGAGAAGGTTAAATTGCCTCTGTGTCTGTCTGTCTCTGTCTCGGTTCTATGTATATATGGGCATTGAATGTTTGCCCTATATGTATATAATGTGATCCACCCTGAGTCTCCTTCGGGGTGAGAAGGGTGGAATATAAATACTGTAAATAAATAAATAAATGCTATGGATTCATGGGAGTTGCAGTTTTGCAAGGTCTTTAGCTTTCTTTCCCAAAGGGTGATGATGCCTCGCCAAATTGCAGTTCCTAGGATTCGATGACATTGAGCCATGGCAGTTAAAGTGATATCAAAATCTGCAGGTATGGTTGCTGTTTTTGTCTAAATTAAGGATATCAAGTTTCAAATAAGGGGTGAATCTACACTGCTCTATAATCCTGTTTCAGAATGCAGATTGAGGACATCATCATATTAACCAAATCAAGTGTTCTAATATGCTTCCAGGCTGCTTTGGGGACAGAGCCCCACACCAGCTATCATACAATGTTGTGTGACTTCTGGAGGAGGCCTTGCCCTCAACCAGGGTGGAAGCATCCTTGGAGGCTTCCTTCCAAACATTTATTTTATTTATTTTATTTATTTACAGCATTTATAGTCCACCCTTCTCACCCCGAAGGGGACTCAGGGCGGATCACATTACACATATAGGCAAACATTCAATGCCTTTTAACATAGAACAAAGACAAACAAACATAGGCTCCGAGTGGGGCTCGAACTCATGACCTCCTGGTCAGAGTGATTCATTGCAGTTAATTGCAACTGGTTTGCTCTCCCGCCTGCGCCACAGCCTGAGCCTACTGTGTTTCCACTTGGCACTGGGTTGGGGGGGGGGGTCCCCTATGTGTTAAGGTCATCACTGCATTGAACTGGATGATATGACAGTTTGTTGTTGTTTATTCGTTCAGTTGCTTTGGACTCTTCATGACCTCATGGACCAGCCCACACCAGAGCTTCCTGATGGCCATCAGCACCCCCAGCTCCTTCAAAGTTAAGCCAGGATACCATCCATCCATCTTGCCCTTGGTCGGCCCCTCTTCCTTTTTCCTTCCATTTTCCCCATTAACATTATCTTCTCCAAGATAGGACAGTATGAACTGCTATAATTCAATTCTATTCAGTTAATCCACATTCTGAAACTGGATTATAGTGCAGTGTAGATCCAGTCAAAGAATTACAGGGATTTTTGTGCAGTGTGTGTTTGTTGCTTTTTAACTCCCTGCAGACTATTTTTCTTAAAATACACACAAATGGCCTTCTATGATAAGACAGTAAAAATTTATGATTGGTGAACTAGTTTATGTGCAAAGGAATCCCCCCCCCATTCTATGGGATTTGCTATCATTGCCTCAAGTTGCCCCGTATCAGGCTCTGTATGTGCTCCATACTCAATATGTGAAGCATTTTTACTTTACCATTAAGGTAAAGGTAAAGGTTTTCCCCTGACGTTAAGTCCAGTCGTGACCGACTCTGGGGGTTGGTGCTCATCTCCATTTCTAAGCCGAAGAGCTGGCGTTGTCCGTAGACACCTCCAAGGTCATGTGACTGGCATGACTGCATGGAGCGCCATTACCTTCCCGCCGGAGCGGTACCTATTGATCTACTCACATTTGCATGTTTTCGAACTGCTAGGTTGGCAGGAGCTGGGGCTAACAGCGGGCGCTTATTCCGCTCCTGGGATTTGAACCTGGGACCTTTTGGTCCGTAAGTTCAGCAGCTCAGCGCAGAGCAGAGATGATTAAGAAGCAACTTAGTAGATAACACACTGTGCCACCAGGGGCCCCACTTTACCATTAGAGCTGTCAAATTACAAATTAGAAATTGTTTCCATCCTTTGCATAGTTGTGTAGAAGAGTAATTTCAGCAAACGTTGCTTGGCATGCCACCAAGTAACATGCAACACTTGATGGAACTTCCTTTCCTATGTAATTGTTAAAGATAACAAGAGCCATCTCCAGTTTTGACTCTGAAGAACCAACGTATCAGGAGGAAAAAAATCTCCCGAGACCAAAGTCCGCTGACATCTTATGAACCAGATGTACTTGGATTCTGCATTAACACTGTGATAGCTCTCTTGTTTCACATTACTATGGAGCAGAGCCTATAAAAGTGGCTTATTTTCAACAGCAGCTATCCAAAATTCTCAGATAGCATTGCCAAATTTGAGAGGGGAAGTGGTTCTGGGAGCTTTCCAAAAAAGTAACTTCTCTGCAGATAAACTCTAGCAGGCAGTGCCTGAGCTGATTAAATTCTCTCCATTCACAAAGCACATATTTATGCAGCACCCAAATTTAATTCTCTGAAAAGCACAACCTCCATTAACAAATCACTTTGATGATTTGAAGTTCTGAGTTACCCCAGTGCGCTTGGGATCAGCAGCCCCCATATCTGTGTAGTTTTATAAATAGTGCTTTTAAACATTTGGAATGTCCCTGCAGGCCATTTTGATAAATGAAGTTCTACTGTGAGAACTGCAAATATTTAATCATTTTTATTATTAAAGTAAACATCCAAAATATTCATATTTTTTCAGTGAGGAGGGCTGAATGCTGCATTGTGTGAGAAGAAAATTAAAAGAATTACATCTGCATATTGTAGAGCAGAGATGATTACGAAGCAACTTAATAGATAACATTTTAAAGGAGTGGCTCACAGAGGATGGAATATATATGTTCCTTTGGCTCCAGAGTATAGGCCTTGAACCAATTCATTCAGATTTCAAGAAAAGGGATTCTGACTAAGCCTAATGAAAAATGTGTTCCTGTATGCCTTCAAGATATCTCTGTCTTATGATGACTCTAAGGTGAGCCTATCGCAGGGTTTCCTTGGCAAGATTTGTTCAAACCGTTTGTCTTTTCCTTCTTTTGAGGCTGAGAGAATGTAACGTGACCAAAGTCAAGAATCAAACTCTTGTGTTGAGTTGTAATCCAACACTGAAACCATTGCACCAAGCTGGCTTTCATTGCATGAATGCAAATAAAGAATTGGCCTAAAGGATGTGCTAGTAAAGAAATGCTATCTTTCTTGACAGTTTAGGTAAATAAAAGTAATCCGACTGTAATGCTGAAGAAATACAACAGTATATAATTTAGATATCCAGCTATTATTCCCAGATAAGAGTAAATTCAGTTAATGAGAACTTGTTAAGGCAAACTTCATGTAGTTTGCAATTGATTCAATAAGAATATTTGGGATTTAGGCCTGTGCGATCAATGAAAAAAAAGTTTCAATACTCATTACAAAATTAGGGGGGTGGGGGTGGCTAATCATTTCTAAAGTGTTTCTAAAATATCCCCTTGGGGAGGGAGGGTGAGTTAAAAATAAAGTTTTATTAGTATTAGTATTTTATACACAACAATATTAGTACATAGCAAATAAGATCACTATGCTGGCTGTTGAATTGGATCACACATCGTACACTTTCCAAGTGTCTAGGGCTATGTGATATATTGGTGAATAATGTGGGCAGATCCAAGTAGAATGGACCTTTGCAGCTGACAGATAGTAATTTTGTCAGTGCCAATGTTTTTTAAGTGCTGGCCAAGGTCTTTAGGCACTGCACCCAGTGTGCCACTCACCACGAGAACCACCTTTACTGGCTATTTTTCCTAGTACAGTATGTTTCCTATTATTTTTATGATCATCATTATCATATCATAAAGGGTTTGTATCATAACTGTAATGATATAACAAAAAAATTGTTACTTTTTCATTATGTAATTGCGTATTCTGGGGCTTTCTCCCTCATTTTAAAGGCTATCAGAATGAAACTTGCTACAATGGTAGAACACATTTACCACTCCCCCCCCCCCCCCAAGACCTGTTTCAAAAGTTTCACACATTCACTGATTCTTGCGAATATTAAAAATTCCAAAAAAATTCATTAAAAAATTATGAACACATCCCCCGACCAGATATGGTAGCCATATTATAATTATATGGACTTAAATAAATGTGCTGAATTTTGGTGTCTTTATAAAGATAGATTTAAAATGTTTTAATGGCAACTAACATCCAATTTTATATTTTTATTTATTTATTGTGTTTAATTAAACATTTTGCTGAAAGTGGCTTTATGTCCCAACCTCAGGGGAAAGGCAGGATTCAAATAACATAAATCAGAAATTATAACTTTTTCCAAGCTCTGCAACTTCTCTGCATCCAACCCTATTCTTTGGTTCTATGATTTTCTTCTAAATTTAAGTTCCACCAGCCTTTTGCTACTTTTATCTCCATCACCATCCCTTTCCTTCCATGGTCTTCAGCTTCCTGCTGCTGACTCAGAAAGAACTAGAGACAGGGTAACAGATTATCAAGGAATATTTTGAGGACTTCAGCAGAAAAATCCATCCATGAGTATTTCCATAATATACCATTGCAGCAACTGTTGGAGATAATTATTGTTATTGCAAAGAATACCTAAGGAAATAATATATTGTGAACATTAATCACGCAAGCCATATGATGTGCTTCTTATTTCAACGTGTTGCCAGAATATCATTAATTCTAAACTGTCTATAAATCACATCCTCGCCCTAAGTGACTTTAAGTGCTGTTTCACTCATGTTTTCTAAATAGCACTAAACTAATAATTTATTCTTTGTGAAGCCTTTCTCCCTTAAAGTTCTTAACAGCAAATGCACATCCTCTTGACAGCTTTTCACTCAGAAACAAAAACAAAAAAGAAAATAAAACAACAGCTCAGTGTTGTTTTTATATTCAACAGTAAGTTGTTTGTCCATACGGTTGCCAGATTGAAAAGTGTATAATTTAACAAGGGTTGCTTGTCACGTGATGAAGTAAAACCTACTGAAATGGCCTTTTCTACATAAGCATTAGGGTAATTCTTCTGTTTTCACTCTGACAACCCTATCTGTTGGTGTACAATCTTCTCTTCAAATCCACAGATTCTGTTCCTATGGATGCTGGAAAATACCTTTAAAAGTTCACTGATTTTTCAATTTCTCTCCTGAAGCAGGCATCCTGAATCTGATTGTTGGATCAGAGATCACTAAAGGGAAGTGTTGAAATTCTAGTGTGCCACATCCCATTCAATAAGAAAATTGACCTAAGTTGCTTGCAGTGACTGCTGCCTGATAAAACAGAATTGGTGGTGGTGATCAGTAGGTCAAAGTAAGGAAAGTTAAATATATTTGCTGTGCACTCCTGAATGTCAAGGAGTTGAATAAATGACCCTTGAATCCAGCTCTAGGATTCTGATTCTAAGTAGCTGATCAAGGATGTTGTCAGATATTCGTAATGATTAGGTAACACTGGCATATTTTCCTCACTATCTAGGCCCAAGCCATTATCATCTTATGCAGGTCCACATGAATGTATTTGCATTTATTTCTGAAAAACTAGATTATTACGAGACTACATTGAAAACTAGATAATTCCAAATGTCCTTACTGATGTTTGTTGATTGAAAAAGTATCCTGAAGATTGCAATAGCCAAAAAAATAAGGTATTCTACCATATATAGGGCAGAAACATCCTTCGTGATCAAGACACTTCACAGAAACACATTAGAACACTTGTGCCCCCATGATAACTGAAAATATATTGTTCCTATATGATGTCCTGCAAATTTTATATCTACAAACTACGGCTGTTATTCTTTGCTATTCTCAACCTCAGAGGAAACATGCAGTCATTTTAGCTTCCCACTAAATGCCGTTTACAGTACAAACATCCGCTTGTGAATTTTGTATAGAATAAATCCTGGAGCGTGAAGATTCTCATAAGTCAGGGATCCCTTTTCATGAGTGTTTTTAACTTCTGAAAAACACATTGCTGACTTCTACTTCTTTTTCTTAAAAAAAGAGTCTTTAAATTTCTATTATAACTCAAAGCTGCTCCTATGCAGTAAAACTTAAGTATGTTGTTTAAGCACAATGTTTCTTGGATGGAGAACATCCACAGGTAGATGAGTTCCCTTCAATATAATGTATGTAATATGTGAAGCTTCCAAGCATTATGAAAGACAAAGAAGACTGCAATGAAGAGTAAGAATGATGCTTCTTAGATTCTTGTTACCTGCATTCTGAATTGGTAGACATTAGTATTTCTTTTAGATCAGTGATTCCCAACCTTTGGGCTTCCAAGTGTTTTGGACTTCAGTTCCCACACTTCCTAACACCTGATAAGCTGTGGGATATCTGGGAGTTGAAAACCCAAGGTTGGGAACCACTGTTTTAGATTAATTCATGAATGCTTATCAAAGGAGATAGTATTTTTTTCACAGTGCTTGCTAATTTTTATGCAAATTAGCTCTCCGTGCAGCTTATTTTTAGTTTTCTGCTTTTTGTATAATTAGACAATTTGGTGCATTGTCATCTAAAACAGTTAACATTAAAAATCACATATTCTTCCAGTGTGATTCTACCTTGCAATATAACATTTGATACTTAAAGTGAAATTGTACAAAGACTTGCTAACTTTATTCCTGCTGTTCTGGCCTGTGAGCACACAAAAGAAGACTTCTAAAGATCTGCTCAAATCTGATGTCTGTTTAATTAAATCTATTGAAAAACCTGGAAAGAGTTTAAAGAGTTTCAAAAACCTGGGCAAACTGGGAGGGACTGATTCAACTGCATAGTCCTTAGCAATATTCAAGTTCCCATTCTTGGGGTCGCTTCCCAGCATGCTTTGAAACAGACCATTATTGTGGTGTATTGCTATCTTGAAGCTTTTAATAACTTACAAATAATGAGAGCAAATTACTTAAATCCCCTCCACCGAAACGTATGCTTATAATGGTAGGCTTGTTGTGTATTTCTCTACAAATAGTCTAATTCCCTATAATCCTCTTATATAAATTCTATTCATACCCATTTGAAAGAAGTATTATTGGTGTTTGTTGTTTACCCAATAAAGACTTCTTTAATGCAAATTGACTAAAATACCCACAGGTGCCTGCCTTACAAACATTCTGAAAGCCTGCCCTATTAAAGAGATGGGGAGTTTTTGTTGTGTCCTTTCTAGCTGTCATTCAAAGTTTTGTACGCCAGTGATCACATCCAACAATTGTGTGGAGAAATTTCTGTTCCTATTTGCTTCCACATGATGAGTAGCATCAGAAAAAAAATCAGTCTACATTTCTCAACATCCACAAGCTAGTGTGATTAATGGGCATGCTGCCATAAAGATTCTGTATGGTACAATCCAAAAATTAACAATTAAAAATCTCTGGTTAGCACTGCATAAAAAATAGATAATGGAGTTTCTTCTTAATATAGACCGATTTATGTAGGCATTTCCAATATATGCAAGAAACTATTGGATGACACCATCCACACTGCAGAATTATAGCAGTTTAAGACCACTACTCCATCCTATGAAAGCCTAATATTTGCAGCAAGATGTGGTACCAGAGATCTTTGACAGGAAAATATACATATTTTTTAAAAAAATTATTTATTTATTTCCAATATTTATATCCCGCCCTTCTCACCCGAAGGGACTCAGGGCGACGTACACAATTGGCAACAATTCCATGCCGACACACAATTAAACATAACAGTAAATAAAATTCATTACAAACAATTAATACAGTTTAAAAATATAAAACATATGGTTAAAATCTTTTCATCCAATATCCTCGTGCTTTAACCATAAATCAGTCCAGGTCGTCTTTATCATTTATGATAACTCCCAGAATTCCATAGCTTTAAGCAATACAGTCACTGTGGCGTTAAACTACTGTAATTCTGCCATGTGAATACAGCCTAAGTTTTGGAATAACTGTGGAAATGGATACTATAGCTTATAGCTTAGAAAATATGGCATTTAAATCCTATTATCCAGTGATAATGTAGAATTGCTGGTAAAGTTGGGATGGAAAATTGTAAGAATTTGCTTGGATTTCTCGATTTGTCTGCATTAGCTAATGCAGTTGCATCTTCTCCTAAAATTTAAAATTTCTAGTACCTCTTCCAACTCTCAAGTAATTCTTGAGTGTAATCACTTGCAATGCCCAGAGAAAAATAACACTTTAGGCAGAATAACAATTATAGGTTGGGGATCTCCTATTGTATTACAGTAGAGTCTCACTTATCCAACATAAACAGGCTGGCAGAACATTGGATAAGCGAATATGTTGGATAATAAGGAGAGACTAAGGAGAAGCCTATTAGACATCAAATTAACATTATGATTTTACAAATTAAGCACCAAAACATCGTGTTATACAACAATCTGTCAAATTTGTTGTATAACACGATGTTTTGGTGCTTAATTTGTAAAATCATAATGTTAATTTGATGTCTAATAGGCTTCTCCTTAGTCTCTCCTTATTATCCAACATATTCGCTTATCCAATGTTCTGCCAGCCTGTTTATGTTGGATAAGTGAGACTCTACTGTACTCTTAATTTGGGTTGCTAGGTTAAATATAGGACAAGGCTTCTATTCATTTAAGCAGATCCTCAGGCCCTATCTACTCTGACATGATAATCTGGATTATATTTGTAGATCCAGCCTCATTCTCATATGTTTACTGTAAATGTCTGTCAAGAGGAATATTTCCTTCCTCATTCTGAAAAATATTGTCTGGATCTACACTGCCATATAATCCAATTTGATACCCCATTAGATCTGGACTTCTTGAAGGCCTGGGTCTAATGGGGTATGGGCCCCTGTGGGGACCGACTCATGGGCAGTTGTGGGATTAGCCCTTAAGTAAAAGCTTACCAGTCACCATTGGGCCTCTCAGGCAGGCCTACTGGTGCATAGAAATGATGTGCCGGAGGCCTGCTGGAAAGGCCTATGGTGCCCGGTAACTTTTTACTAATTTTAAGGGCTTTGTGGGGGGGGGGGGGGGGGGGGGGGGTGTTGGATGGCCCCATGCCTGGGAGGGCATGGGCACACCTAACCAGAAAACCCTGTTTTTGGGGGGGGTGGGGTGGGGACAGCAATATGGGTAAAAACAAGTTACTTTAAACCCATTTTCACCTACACTAAATTGCTGTCTGGAAGTGCCCTAACTGGTGTCAGTTGCTAGAAGCAACCTATTTTCTGACTTGTCTGACTCTAACCTCCGGATTTCCTTCCAACTGTTCTGATTACTAGATCCAGGATTGATGATGACACTGAATCTTGACTGGACTTGACTACCATCTGCTAAACAAATCCCCACAGGCAAGGACACTTTCAGAGCATTCTTGATAGATTGCTTGAGCTATCTCCAAACTCTGAGTTAATTATTTCCCCCTCATATGGCTTGCAAGCATGTGCTAGCTGAGCCAGAACACCCACAGACTATTTTATCACATAGCAGAATGTTTTTGTTCCAACAGGAAATGATGTATCAGTTGATTTTTGCATCAATTCAAGTTAGGGGAAAAGTTGGTGCAAAGAAGACCAAAATATTGAGAATTTATTTCTATGGAGGGCATTTGGAAAGTCAAAATTACTGGCTGGAACCTCTGAGTCCCCAACAGTTATCTCTCTTTGCTATAGAACACTTTCTAAATAAATACATGGTTAAATGGATATCTAGCTCCTGAGTGGGCTTGATGAAAGCCTTTGTCTGGCTGGATCTACACTGCCCTATATTCCAGGTTTCAATCCCATATTATCTGCTTTAAACTGGATTATATAAACCTACACTGCTAGATAATCTGGGATTAGATCCTGGGATATAGGGCAATGTAGATCTAGCCTCTGCCATCTGTTAGATAGTCCTATTTTGGCTCAATACCACATATGCCAAGGCTAGCAAACCTCGGGCTTTCATTGTACCCTTCCATAAATTATTATTATTATTAAACTTTATTTGTACCCCGCTAGCATCTCCCGAAGGACTCGATGTGGCTTACAAAGGCCAAGGCCTCAACACACAATATAACAATACAAAACAAAAGGCAAATTAAAAACAATTAAAACAGTATAAACAACAAGCAATAAACAATACGCTAAAACACAATAAAACTGGGCCAGGCCAGGGTAATGGGTACAAGATTAAAAGTCCTGATGTGACAGGTGATATATAAGGCTTCTAGGGCAAGTGCAGAGTGCGATATACAATCTTAGTTCTAAATGAGTGTTAAGGTGCTCCTGTGCACTGCAACCTATCAATTCTGGACAGCTCTAAAGAGATTCAAATATGGGTGCCTACCAAGTGACACTTTTTCCTTCTTCTATACCAGGCATGAGTAAACTTTGGCCCTCCAGCTGTTTTGGACTTAAACTCCCAGAAATCCCAGCCAGTTTACTGGCTATTCAGAATTGTGGGAGTTGAAGTCCAAAGCACCTGGAGGACCGAGGTTTGCCCAAGCCTATTCTAAATCCTGTTGGAACCTAATCTCTCCCCCCCCCCAAACCCTAGAAGCCTCTTCAGGTATGTATTGGGCTGATTAGAAATGAGTTATTAAACATGCAAAACATGTCCCTGAGACTTCTAAAAGAGACATTTTTCCAGCTCTACATTTGGAGTCGAGCATCCAAATGGGAAGACTTTTTCAGGCTTTAAAGAATTCCACAAGGACATTTTACTTGTAGAACTACAAGAAGATCAGGTAAAGGGTGTCCATGTCAAAGAAATGGGGAGAAAACAATGCCTTTAAGAATGTTCTAAACTGGGTCAGAAGTTCAGTGGGTTAATCAGTTTGCGTATCATCCTTTGAATGGTTCTTTGAGCTGACAAGGATGTAAAATTTGGAGTTCTGTGTCCAAATGACATGAAATCCCCAAGGACCCTAGTAGTCCCTCTGGCCATCAGATCTGCCATGTTTTGAAAATATCAAAGATCAAGTGCACAATTTATGAGCAAAGAACATTTAGCCACACATATCACACACACAAGCACATAAAGAGAAAGAGGGAGAAGCAAGATATTCCCTGTGTTTTTCAAAACCATTTCGAACACAAAACAGCTGAACAAAAAGTATTCAAGAAGGTTCAGTTCTGTCTCCTTTGGCCTGAATGGTGCCATCTGTTAATAAGAATGTAATTCTTCACTAATTTTCTTCTTGAACGTAGCAATCAGTAATTTGAACAATATTCTGCCCATTGAACACACAAAGAAATCTTAGAAAGTCGCAAAGATTGAAGGCTATTCCAAATTTGGGATTTATTCTGTGCAAAATGTTAATGTGGTTGTTTTAAATAGAAAACAACATTTGTTTCCTATTTTTAATGCAGAAAACAGCATTTTCTACATTAAAAATAACATTTCAATGCAGAAATAGTTATCATTGCACAGAAAATGTCATTTTCTACACAGAAAAAAAACCTTGTAATATGGGATTTGTTCTGCATAAAATTTTTACATGGTTAATTTGCACAGAAAATTGCATTTTATACAGGAAATGACATTTTCTGAGTATAGAATTGTATTTCAGTTTTTAAAAAGTGTCAATTCCTGTGTGGCATATGATGTTTTCTGTGCAGGAAAAATTTGTTTAGTATGGAAATCAATCACGAGTGAATGTAACACGGAACAAATCTCTAATTGCGACTTTTCCTGTGTATTTTCTACACAGGCATTAATATTTTTGTCTTGAAACAGTATTTTACATGTGGAAATTGTATTCCTGAATAAAAATGTTGTTTATATGTAAATCAACCCTATGAAATTTTTGCCCAGAACAATTCCAGAACCATGAAGATCCTCTCCAGTCCAATATTTGTCTCATCAGGGCTTCTCAACACTTAAAAAAACTTCCTAGCCATTTTACATTTTTTCCCCATTCTTATATACAACACTTGGGCTGTTTCCACTTGTGCCAGTAAAGTGGACTTATCTTTCAGCTGATGCAGGGAGCCCACTGGATCCTGCTGTTAACCCAGTGCAATTGGAATGGGATTTACTTTCAATCTTCCAAAATCACAATGTATTTTTTCCTAACAGAAAGAAAATAGAAAGAGGCATGGAGTTAAAACAAGGAGGCAAAGTCTGGAAAACAATTCCAAATCTGTTGTTGTGTTTATGCTAATCTTCAGACTCTTCTTCAAAGGTCAAAAATAAAAAGCTTAAACTGCTATGTTTCACTGTCTAATTACAAGAGTTCACTTATACAATATTTTCATATTTAATTAAGTATAGTGCCAAAATGTGGAATTGGCTGGCTCATAGGTTGAATTACTTTAACTTGGTAATTCCCAAATGTGCAATGAGTCCAAGCTTTGAACTGTTATTTTTGTAATTCAAACTGAGGAAGATTGCAAGTTCATCTATTTGTTCTGTGACTTCATGAGCAGCATGATGAAGACTCCAAATGTGGAGCTTGTTTCCAAAAGGTATCAAATCCATCAAAACAAATTTTACTGGAATAGAAAAAATGTGCTGAGGATATGCATTCTGTTGCTGTAAAATACCATTTTCCATGCCCTATATGGTCCAGTTTTGTTTTGATGTATTGCTGTATGAAAATACAAGAGGCCACCTCCTGGTTTGGCATGGTGTCATACTTTGAGTGTTAGACTGCAACTCTGGAGACCAGGGTATAAATCTCCAGACAGACATGAAACCTACTGACCTTGGGCTAATCACTCTCTCTCAGCTTTAGAAGAAGGCATTGGGAAACCTCTTCTGAATAAATAATCTAGAACATACCTTATGTTAGGGTCACTGTAGACTGAATATTGCTTGAAGGAACACTAGGTAAAGGTAAAGGTTTCCCTGACGTTAAGTCCAGTCGTGTCCGCCTCTGGGGGTTGGTGCTCATCTCCATTTCTAAGCCGAAGAGCCGGTGTTGTGCGTAGACACCTCCAAGGTCATGTGGCCGGCATGACTGCATAGAGTGCCGTTACCTTCCTGCCGGAGCGGTACCTATTGATCTACTCACATTGGCATGTTTTCAAACTGCTAGGTTGGCAGAGCTGGAGCTAACAGCGGGCGCTCACTCCACTCCCTGGGTTTGAACCTGGGACCTTTCGGTCTGCAAGTTCAGCAGCTCAGCGCTTTAACACACTGAGCCACCGGAGGCTACACTACACTACAACTACTAATAATATTGATTCAGACCAAAGAATCTGGTCACTATCCTGTTGCAAATATTGATCAGCCAAATATCTTAAGACAGGACAGACATAAGCAGAGCCTTGTTCGGATGGGGAATCCATGGAAGTTGTAGGCCCAAAGGATGCATTGTCCAAGACTTACACAAAAGGCATGGAGGCAACAGCCTTCCATAGTTTGTGATTCAGGCACTTGTTTTTAGTGGTGCTCTGTTTTTAAAAATGGCATGTCTATTTAACTATCATAGATCATCCCCCATAAATTCTCCTACCCTCTTAAGTTTGCTGGCTCTTTTCCCTCTTTAAACTGCAGTATTATTTAAAATGTGTTCCTTCACACGTAATAAAGGGGATGGGGGAAGAGAAAAGGTGAGTGAGAGAGAAAAGCTCTAAGCAGTATAAAATCTATTATGAAAACTTCTCCCAGGAAACAAACATTGGCAGTTAAGTACAAAAGGGTAGGAAAGGTTAGCCCAGTCCCACCGCTGCTGTCAATATTTTTCAAAGGAATAAACAAAAATGGATGTAAACATTTTTCCAATTTGTGATTCGCCAGTCAATGAAGAGAAAATGCTAATCATACTAATTTCCTCCTGCCGGAGAAGGGATGCATCAGTAATCTATTAACATGCAAGGCCAACAGGGTTAAGCTGTTCAAACATTGTCATTGATTCCTCTGCCTTTTCTCATATGCTGCCTCCTCCTCCTCAATCAGTTGGTACCGCATAACATTTCTTTGTAGTGGTGTTGTAAAAGTTTGCTCCCTGGAGAGTCTCTGCACTTAAGACATTAATTACAAAGAGGTGAAATATTTGACTAATCAGCAACAAGAGTCTGGAGGGGTCCAAAGCTGAATGACAAATGCCAATATCTACTTTAAGGGTTGTTGGATCAACAAGCCAATATGGTGAAACTGATCCATCATCTTGTCACCAATTCCCATAGCAGTTTCCAAAGCCTGCCAATTAGAAAAAAAATTAATCACTATACATCATTCAGCCGTGATTGCAAGGTGCATGATAAATAGGAACCTTCCCTTTTCCCTCTTTCAGCATCTGATGTCCACGCCACACATATACACAAACGATTCCTTGGATATTTGCAATCCAAGTAGTGCATTTAAACAGAGCACTAGATCAAAAAAGGGTATGGAGCATTCTATTGCCACTTTATCAAGGTGGTGTACAAATTTAGCAGCTGAAAATCTATAGGGCTGCTTTTCTACTTACCCCCAAACAGTCAACTTCTCTTATTTTTTGTTTAGGAATGGCAGTATGATATGTTGGAAACCAAGAGTAGTAATAATATCTGATTCTAAGGGCCACCAGTAAAAACAAATTAATTCCTTGGTTTATTCCAAATTAATTTAATACCTTTTTAGTTCTAGGCCTTCCTGAAAGGCCCGGGTCTAATGGGGTATTAGACCTATGGGGACTGACTTCCGGAGTCACATTCTACAACACCAGGGGTCAGTCCATACAGCCATCTGGTACCTTTTGGGTTCCTGGAGCCCAAATATGTGGGAAAGCGCCTGTCCCTGCCCCCCAGCCCCAAGCTGTAATTACACTTGAGACTGGCCTCATCATTAGACAGAGAGAATCAGCTGACTCAAGTGGAATACTCATGAAAGCCTTCTCTATGCCCACTAAGTAGAAACTACGACAGGTGAAGATGCTGTCCTGTCACCAGCCGTGAAATGAGATTCAACTGCAAATTCAGTCAATTGGAATAGGACTATCCAGTTCTTTGCTTCAGGTAGAAAATGTAGTTCAATGTTTTTCAAACCATTAGACCCACGCCTTTGTGAAAAGTCTGGGTCTAATGGGCTATGGGACCTGTGTGGACAGGCCAATAGTTAGTCCTGGGACTATTCGGGGGCCTGTCCATACACCCTTCTCACACCTTCTGGGCTCCAGGAGCCCAAAAATGCAAAATAGCCCCTCCCACTTCCCAAAGCCTCCAAAAAGCCTTAAAATAAAAAGGGAACTTACCAGGAGCCATTCGACTGGTCTTCCTGCCTTATAGAACATATCAATGATACACGAAAAGAAGGGGGACCCCAAATCACTCGAGGTGCCCCCTATCTTTGGAACCTATCTTTTCAACCTGCATCACCTTCAGCTGAAAGTTTCTGGGGGTGCTTTCAGACAAGACTTAAATCATCTTCAGAGTGTGTTTGTCCCCACGCCCTTCCCAAAGACCCAGGTTTTTCTGGTGGGCTGTCCACAGTAACTATCACACTGGAATGGAGTCACCCCAACCCCCCAGAAGCCTTAAAATTTAAAAAACCTTACCAGGTCACCATAAGGCTGCTCAGGCAGTCCTCCTGGTGCATAAAAATTACGCGCCAGGAGGCGGGGGGCAGAAGCAATTTGCCTCCCACCTTCTGCTGCATCATGACAACCAGTAAGGATTTTTTAAAAAATTTAAGGCTTTTGGGTGGTGGGTGGAAAGAGAGGGTGCTCTTTTTCTTCCTCCGGGCTCATTGGCCCTGAAGAAGCGAATTGGACTGAGCAGTCCCAGGCGTCTGTCCCTATAGGGCCCATAATCCATTACTCAGGTCTAGTGGGGTATCTATTTTATTTATTTATTTATTTATTTATTTATTTATTTATTTACAGCATTTATATTCCACCCTTCTCACCCCAAAGGGGACTCAGGGCGGATAACATTGCACACATAAAGGCAAACATTCAATGCCATGACATAGAACAGAGACAGAGACAAGACGCAGACACCGGGCTGGCCTCGAACTCATGACCTCTTGGTCAGAGTGATTTGTTGATTTGTTCACAGCCCGGTCCTGTGAATTAATCCTCTTTTACCTGAGGCATCATTTGGACATCTCAAGTAAAAGTCTAAAAGGGCCTACATTTTGGGCCCTGTATGGAAGGGCCCAGAGGCTGGATCTAGACTGCCTTATATCCCAGGATCTGATCCCAGATTATCTGTTTATCCCAGATTATCTGTCAGCGTAGACTCATATAATCCAGTTCAAAGCAGATAATCTGAGATCAGATCCCAGGATATAGGATAATGTAGATCCGGTTTGAAATACTATAGATTAAGGCATTGGAATGTTACATCTGTAGCACTCTCGCAGTCATGGGGCACATCAAGAACAGGCTACTGGAAAATCTGAGCCACATTGCCATTGACACACAAATTCCACTGCAATTGCCCAGGGTTGTGGTAAAGCAGCATAGATCATATCAAAGGGGCTTGCACTGAAGACCCTTCTGCTGAATTGCCTTATATTAATTTACTGGAAGGAGCTATAATTTTCTTTCCAGGCACCAAAATGTTGTATGTTTTCTTAACTGAGAACATATTACTGACAGCTTGATCAATTAATGTTTGCTGACTCCTTGAAATGATAGGAAGATATAAGCTTTGAAAGAGTGTCTCATAAGTAATCACATCTGAATTTTTATTTTGTTGTTGTTGTTTTATCTTTTAAAACACACGTATCCTTGGAAACGCAGTGGGTAGAAATAACTATAAAAGGAAGTTTTATGAACTGGGTTTCTATCTTTACCTTCTGAGTACGCAGAAACTTGGAGGAACAAATTAAAATTCATCAAGCAAGAATACGAAACCAAGATCTGTAATCTAGGCATTGTTTGTAATCTTTTTTATTTGATTAGCATTGATGAACAAGACAATATAAAATGCTCCCTTTAAACACTAGGAAAAGCCAGGATTTACTTTTTAAGCAATTGGATATTTAAATGTTCACAGAACACAGAAATAAATATTCGAAATACCTAGAAAATTAAAGCAACAGTAATTTGACGGTGGAGGATAAACATACAGCGAAAACAGGTAAAGGCAAAAGTAGATAATAAAATCCCGTAAATAAATCAGAAATGCCTTGTTTCCTCTGCAGGATTGTAATGCACAAAGGGGAAAAACCTTAGAAAAACCATAGAATTATAATGATGTAGGGGTGTGTGTGTGTGTGTGTGTGTGTGTATGATCATAAGTTGAGTGCTTTGGCTGAAGCTGTTTGTAAAATGGAAAATAGTTAACATATTTTACATGCTAATAACAATTAATGCAATCTTCTTATCTAAATATCTTTTCTAATCATTGTTAGGTTATATTTCAAATGAATAGACCTGAAAACATCAGGTTACCAGAAAGGTTCTTTGAAGTCTGATAATAACTATTGTGAAATTCCCTGGTCTCAACAACTTAGGGCCTTTCAGACAGGCTCAAAATGCGGGACTTGTCTCGCTTTTACCTGAGGCATCCAAATGACCCAGGATGGTGTTTAGCCACTCCTCAAGAGAAATCCTGAGGTTTTGGTTGGGGTGGGGACAAAAACCTGGGAGGAAATGGATTATTTTACCCCTCTTCCTCTTGGGTTTCTGCTATGCCTGGAAGGGCCCTTAGAGAGTTCATTGATCCCCATGAGATTTCTCAATAGCATGGAAATGAGATGAATGGATTCTCTCCTAAACTGAGATTTTTTCAAACAACATCATATTCAAACCTCCAAGGTAACTATCCAGACTAACACTTTATTTTTGGAAAAAGAGGCCTATAGAGCTCTTTAAAAAGATAGAGAGAAAACCCTCAAATTTATTGAAATGACTACCAGCACTCCCTGAAGGCTTTAGGAGTCTGTTTGACCCAGGTTGGGGCTTCTGGGAAATAGTGTGATCTACTTCTAAACTCTCTTCAAATTTGGAGGGGCAGGGCCTGAAAATAAGAGGAAGCCATCCGGTGTCCTATGGGATGGCCAATGCACACGCATGCATTTGCAAACATACCAAGACCTTGCAGACCAATTCCTGGTATGTACTAGGTTCTAGGCTAACCATTATGAACCAAATAGCAAGTAAAAACAGTCCCCAAGTTATGAACAAGATAGGTTCTGTAGATTTGTTGTTAAGTTGAAAATGAATGTAAATTGGAACAGGTAAATTTTCTAAGTGTAACTCTAATGAAAAGTATATATTATGGCTTTGGATAGCATATGGAAGAGTTACCACCCCTGTGATGTTTATTTTGCTGTCTGTACTCCTTATTCAGAAGATTTCACCTCACTTTCTGTCCCTATGATAATTGGATTTTGGAAAAAATGGCTTGTTATGGAAACTAGGATTGGTGCTGAAGTTTCAGTGGAGACACTTTTCCCCACAATAACTCTTTCAGGAGTGAATTTTCCTTCTGAGGCATAGATTTCTCTAACTTCCTGTTGCCTCACCACCATCTTAAACTATGATTCGTTTTTCAGTCTGAAGTTTATAACTCTGGGACTGCTTGTATTAATTAAATCTTCAGCGTAATCTCCCAAATTGAATGATTAAGTTAATAATGATTAGAATAAGGACATATCTTTTTAAAAGTAATTTTTATTGAATATAGGTTAGTTACAATAGGTTAAAAGCTTTGAGAAAGAGAAGGGGATGTTATAAGGCTAACTTAAATAGAAGTTGGTTGTACACAAAGCACTCTTGTATCTTCTTTCCTGCAAATAGTTTGCCATTCAAATGGAATTGTTGTTTCCTCATGGATAGTGTGTGCCAGTGTGAAATGTCTAGAGTACAACCTACAATATAGGTAAGAACCCAGCCACCCTTAGGATCCAGACAGATTTATAATTGCTCTTGGGGGGCTGATTTCTGGAATGGGGACATTGCCAGGGTGGTGGATGCAGTTGCTCCTGAGGATCCCATCTTATAAATTACAGTCAAACCAGCCCCCTACTTTTCCAGAAAGTTGACAGTGATGAAGAAAACTAGACAGATATTAAAGCTATGTTGGTGGAAGGCTTATGTACAATCAAACTCATTAGTTTGATTGTACATAAGTTAGAGCCTCTTTGAAGGCCTACCCCATAGCACTTTCAGCAGAAAAGAAATTGTTTTTGCTGCCTCCATTGCTTCTACAAGGAGTCATCCAGCAAAGCAGTTTTGAGTGGTCAGAGTCTATTTCACACTGATTCTCAAGTAGAAAATGTAGACCACTCGACAACCCACTGTGAAGAATTTGCTTGGCACTTTGCAGATAAAATCACTCTGATCCATTCTGACTTGGATGCTTAGTTGACATAGTTCCAGTGGATGGAACAGTGGCTCCAGCTTGTCCAGTGTTATTGGATACTTTTCAATTTGTACAGTTGAGAATATGTACAGCACACTTGATGAGGTGAGAGCCACTACATGTGCTAAGTACTTGTCCTTCCTGGCTTATTAAACAGGCCCAAGAGGGACTAGCTAAGTGGGCAAGGAAAGTAATTAATGTTTCTTTGCATTGAGGCAGATTCCCAAAATGCCTGAAGGAGGCTGTGGTAAGGCTCTTCTAAAGAAACCTTCCCTGGGCCCTACTGTTCTCAATAACTATAAACCAATCCCCAATCTTCAATTTTTGGTTAAGGTACTAGAGTATGCATTAGTTTCTCAACTCTAAGGCTGATTATCTAGACATGTTTCAGTCTAGTTTTAGGCCTGGTTTGATAACAGAGACAACTTTGGTTGACATGATGGATGTCCTATGTAGGGAAGTGGACAGGGGAAGTGTGCCCCTATTGGTTCTGCTGGACCTTTCAGCAGTTTTTGCTACTTTCAATGATTCTGAGTCACCTCTCTGAGATAGGGCTTGGAGGTACTCTTCTTGGTGGTGCCATTGGCCTGTAGAGTTCCTCGGGGTTCAGTCTTGTCCCATATGCTATTTATTACATATGTAAAACCACTGAAGAATTGTCATATTTCACCACATAATAGTAATACTTCCCCCCTTTCCCCTCTTCAAAGAAAGAGGGGTGTAACTATTATGCAATGAAATATTGGAAACTGTTATGGGGGATCTGACTATTATGCAATGGGGTCTATTATGCAATTAAATATGGTAGTCCTGTGTTTGGGATGTGGGCATGTGGATGGCACCCAGTTGTACCACTCCTTTCCAACCAATCAATAATAATAATAAAATAATACTTTAATTATACTCCATCTCCCAAAGGACTCAGGGTGGCTTACACTGGGACAAGACCAAAACAGTATTATATCAATAAAAACAGTAACATGATAAAATCACAGTATAATAACACATCTTACAAAACTTAAAATAACTTAAAACATCGACAGTTATCCCAATCAGTAGTCAAGCACTATAAGACATGGGCCATTTTAAAGGAAAATGGAAAGAGCATATTCTTCAGTGACTAGGGATGGGAGCGACTAAAGGTAATAAAGTGCATGGAATGGTCAAGGCCTAGGTAATGCACATGGACAATTAATTATCAGTTAGGAGAAGGCACCTGTCAACATCCACATTTTCAGATTCTTCCAGAATGAATCCAAGGTGGGAGCTAATCTAATCTCCCTCACCACACTTTCCCCACTTCGTCTCATATACTGCATTGTTCCCGATTTCCAGAGCTAGGCCCTGGTTCCAGAGTTCATTTCTAACTCTTTGCAGATTCTTTTTCACTACTATAGGTAGGTAAAGGTTTTCCCCTGACATGAAGCCCAGATGTGTCTGACTCTGGGGGCCGGCACTCACCTTCATCTCCAAGCCAAAGAACCGACGCCATCTGCAGACACCTCCAAGGCCATGCGGCTGGCATGACCGCATGGAGCGGCGCCACCCTCCCACCAGAGTGTCACCCACTGATCTACTCACATCTGCATGCCCCCGAACTTCCAGGTTGGCAGAAGCTCAGGCCAACAGCTGGAGCCCACCCCGCTCCCCGGACTTGAACTGCTGACCTTTCGGTCAGCAAGTTCAGCAGCTCAGTGGTTTAATCAGCTGTGCCACTGGGGGCTCCTATATGCATCTCAAATAATCAAAGGAAGCTATACTGGTCCTAAACCAGTATCTGTCATCAGAAATAAACTGTATTAGGACAAACAAATTGAAATTTAATCCAGGCAAGATGGAGGTGCTCCTGATCAATTAAAATGCAGATCAACTGTTCAGTTGTCTACCTGTTGGAAAAAAAAATAGTAAAATACTATCTGATTTTTAAAAATTATGGATTTCTGAGTAAACATTTATCAAAGTGATGCACACCTGAAATAGACAGGTTTGACCAGACCTACTAAAGAGACATTTTGACAACAAAATAAAAATCTGAGAACTCCTAAATGAGAGAAATCTCCTTCAGAATACTCAAGTTCATTTATTGTTGTTGTTGTTGTTGTTGTTGTTGTTGTTGTTATTAATAATAATAATAATAATACCACATGTTTTCTCTTCATAAAGGAGACTAAAAGCAACTTACATTAAAAACATTTCAATACAATTTGAAATCCAAAAACATACAAACATTAAAATAGAATTAAACATCAATGGCATTAATCAAAAATTAACTGTTAAAAACCTTAAAATTGACGAAAAATGTATTCAGAGTTAAAACTACAGCACCCCCTGACTTGATCTTTAAAATCTTCTCCCTGCCTGAATAAAAAGGTTTAGCCTGCCTCTGGAAGGACAGCAGGGAGGGAGCCATTCTAGTCTCCCTGGAAGGAAGGGAATTCCAGAGTAGAGGGGCAACCACTGAGAAGGCCCTCTCTCTCATCCCCACCAATGGAGCTGGTGATGGAGTTGGGACTAACAGAAGGGCCTCTACTGAAGACCTCAGCACCCGGGCAGGTTCATACAAGGAGATGCAATCAGCTAAATAGCTTGGACCTGAGCCATATAGGGCTTTAAAGGTTATGATCAGCACTTTGGATTGTGTTGAAAACAAACTGGCAGCCAGTGGAGCTGCTGCAACATAGCCCAACACACTATGCTACAATCATAGTGTGTTGGCCTACTAGATTTTTTTAAAAGTAGCTAGTTCTTATATTTCAGATATTGTCTGTATAATTTACCAGTATATATACTGAAATCTAAATATGATGGCACTAGATATTGCTTGGACTCACAATGTCCAGTGCATATATTGGTGATATTCTAAGCTTCCTAAATTTACATAATAATAAATGTGTAACATTCTCTGGCCAAAAATATTTTGTTATTTTTATGACCTTTGTGTAGTTTATTTCATTCTATTTACAAGTGCAAACGTCTCCGGTATTCTCTGAATATTCTAGCCACAGTTCCAAGAAAATTGCTCAAAATCCATTATTTATTAGATGAGTTCAACCTGTTTCTTAGTTCTCTGAATACCAATAGAACAACTTTGATGCCTTTGAATATATCTGTTATTTTAATTCACATGAGCATGTGTTGCTTTGTTAAATATTTACAACTGAACTACATCACCTAGGATTTGTCAGACAAGGGATAACTCATATGTAAAAATCCCAGATTTATTTCTGAGGGCTACTTCCGAGATACTGAAAAATGTACAACTCTAATTTTTATCAGATTAGAAAATCAAGGTGCAATTTCCATGGTAAATGTTACGTTTAATAAAAATAAAAATATGCTATTTATTCATTATTTAATTTTATCTAAAAATTACATCCTGCTCAATACCCTCTGGGCAGTATTCAGTAAAATCAATTTATATAGTTGAAAACAATTTAAAACAGTATCCAGTATCAAGAATTAAAACATATTGAATGCATATAAAACATTTCACAACTGAAAACAAAACTGCCTCAAACCAAGCAATTTTCAAAATATTCCCAGGTTTTCGCTCAAGATAAGTAGCTATTTAGGGTAATTGAGGTACCATAGGGGGGTGTAAGAAATATTACAAACTTTCTGGATATGCTGAAAATATCTTTCTTGAGTGTCAGGAAATCCTAGTGATGAAAACCCACGGTTCCAAATGTATACATTACAAAATTCATGCATCCTTCTCCCAGAGAAAGTAGCATTTTCTATGTAAGTAGAAGCATTTTCAATACATAAAATTATTTTTGCACTGTTGTTTTTTTTTCCTTGTAGGACACTTTTCTAAGAGTAACCGAAAAGTCAGAAACATGTAGCTTTAACTCTATTTGAAAATTTTGCCATCCTACAAAAGGATTGCCCATGTCTTAGTATGGGGTGCTAATGCTTGAAGAGAATATATGAGCTCTGGAAAGCAATTTCGGCAGCCAAACAAAGAACTAACTCATTTGGATCGTATAGTTTTTGTAAGAAAAATGGTGTGTGATAGTAGGGGTATTATTAGTGATTTCTGGAATGTTGCCAATTAATTGCAGAAATTGCTGAAGCCAGTGTGGTCCTCATATATACTGTCGGTGACAATCTAATTCCAAAGAAGCCAGATCAATAGCTTGGAATCCCATTATTGTTATTCAGGTGAGTGGATCTCACTAATGTCCAAACGTTTTATTGGCTACTCTTTTCAAGAAACTTAATTGTCTATTTTAACATGGATCCAAATCATTAAATAATCATTCTTTTTCTTCTAAAACTTGGTAGAAAGAATCACTCACACATTCCTTATGAAAAGCAGATTGTATCCAATTTGGCTGAAACCTAAAAAGGGAGCTAAATTGGATACCTTTGGATCAGTTCTGAATCATAACACAGCACGCTTTTCTCTCAAGCAGAAAAGAACCCAACAAAATCCATAGGGAAAAAAGGAGGAGATATGTCTACAAATGCCCAATAGATGGTCCTTCTTTTTCCTTATTTCAGACAAAGCCTAAAGTGTTTCAACCTATATGAAGTAGACTCTCAACCAGAGCTGAAGCAATCATTTCTAAGCATACAAGCAATCTTGCTGCTAAGACCACATAGTGCAATGCTTTATAATGCTTTCATCTGCTTGTTTGACAATCTCAAAGCCCAACAATGCTGTGGACCAGCCCTGGATGTTGTGGCCCATGCATATTGAATCTTAAACTGTCTTGTTGAGGTTGGATACTATCCATTAGGCCTATGTGATCAATGAAAAAAAGTTTCCATACTAATTACGAAATTAGGGGGTGGGGAAATAGTTTCTAAAGTGTTTCCAGAATCGGATGGGGTCACCATCATAACTATAATGAGTTAACTATTTTTTCGTTACTTTTCGTTAAATAATTAATTGTGCCAATGTGGAAATTTCAGGGGCACATTTCTCCCTCATTGTTAGCGTTATTGGCATGGAACTTGCTACAATTATAGAACACATTTTCCACTGTTACCCAACAAGTTTCAGAATATTGCCCTCTTCCATGGGAATATTTTAAAGTTTTGATAAAAACTTTTCTTAAAGCCACAACAGCTATCTTGTTGAATGTCTCTCATATTACCAATATAACTTAATTTAGGGATTTCTTCCCAGACCAGTACTGATTTATTTATTTGTATTTATTTGTATTGAAGTATCAGTCAGTCCTCCTCTTTGAAGACTGGCACTCTGGCTGCTGCTAGGAGGGATAAATCTCTCTTCTATCCTTATTGGAGCTTTCTGATGCTGAACAGAATTCTGAGAAATGTAGTTTGGGATAGGGTCTTTTGAATTCTCTGCCACAGGGCTCCTTGCCTTCCCAAACTGTGTTTCCCAAAATTCTGTACACTCTCAGTCTCTTTCCCAGCTCACTCAGATTGTCCCACTCTGCCTCTTTCCTCTCCTCTTGGTGAGAGGCCATTTATTTACAGAGAAATGATTGCCTTTTTGACTTCCCTTAACTTGTGCTGAAAATGAAACTGACTTTGATAGGCTTCTGGGCATTACAGAATTCAAACAAAATGTATTGGGTGAGTTGTGATGCTTAAGTTATTGCATGGCTACTCCCCTCCTATGTTTCTTAATATCTGTTCATACAAACAAAACTTACAAATTAGCTACAACTTAATAATTAAAAAAAGGTTTGCACACTCCTACTATCTATACATCATATTATCTATATATATAAATAGATGACTGATTGACTATCAATAGATTCAAGATATTCCGAGTCAAACCTGAGCCTCATGGGATGTGTCTACATTGTAGAATCAAAGTAGTTTGACACCACTTTCACTGCTATTGAGGGAGACAGAAATCTCTACAGACACATTGGTTTCTTTTTTGCACGAAGAGGCAGTTGAACCTCTGTCTTCCAAGATTAATTTGTTTGATATTTGATTAAAAAGGGAGCCTGCAGATGACATTTGCAGCAGAGCAGAAAACCTTTGGTGGGAGGAGTTCCCTAGCCCAGATGGTTTTATGTCTGCAAATCCTGTTTTCTAAGGCCACAGCAATGCGTGACTGGATACAGCTAGTAAAGACATAAAGACAATCTTTGCATCCCAAAGAAAGTTTGTTTTATAGATATGTTCTGCTGTACATTCCAGAATATTTGTATACAAATATACATTTGTATACAAATATGCAAATCACTGGCCAGCCCAACTAGGATTTTCACTGTCTTTGTAACTGAGGCCCCATCTACACTGCCATATAAAATCCAAATTATCTGCTTTGAATTGGACTATATGGCAGTGTAGATGGCCCTTTGTCATTTTATGGCCTGGTACATCCTGGCACATGCCTGTACCTGTGCATAACAGAGGAACATGTGCATTGCAGAGGAGCATTTACAATGATGAATAGACAATTTTTCAAGGAAGTCTATTCATCATTTATTATATTTCAGAAACCAATAAAAAGCTCCATGAACCTTTAATTTCTCTTGAACATAGTCAAGAAAAATACTGGTTTAATCCAGTTCCTTAAGATAAACAGTTCCTTTCCTTTATTATATTTCATTGCAATAAGCTCCCTGTGAACACTGATTTAATCAAATTCCCTAAAATAAACAACTATCCTTTATTATTTCTAATTTCATTTTTGAACCTGGGCAAGCTCACTCTTCAAAGCATTTGCAATTGAAATGAATCAGGTCTATGCCTTTGAAAATTGCAACCTTCATAGGACTATATGGATTTTGTTTGCTTTTTATATATATAATATTCTCCCTCTGTCTTAACTGAAGTTGTTTTGATTATCATGAATAGAAGGGTTCTCCTTGATGGTCCTTTATTAATAAACATCAAAGCAGTTGGAGAAGATTCAGTAGGATGCCTTTGAGTATAATGAACATAGTTTTCCAATGCTAATATCAATATTCGCAAGATGACAAACAAAGAGGGTATTTTTGTTTTTAAACAAAGAAACATGTATTCCTTTACCAGTGACCAAGCAGGTAAGACAATTTTTGAAACATATGTTCTCTTCCAGGTAGCCTTATAAGCTTTTTCTTTGGGGGAGGCATTGGATCTGACCTTTAGTGATGTACCTTTTTTCTCATACAGTAACCTTTTTGTTGAATAGATGCAAATTAACATGAGATATAGACTAACATGAGTATGAAGGTCATACTGATACCAGTCTTACCTCCTCAAACTCTGATCGCCCTAAGTCAAAAAGGAGGTGAACATTGCACTCTGATTGTCAATCTTCTTTCTTCTTTTTATTCTAAACACTTAATAATGTCAAAAGTTAAAATTATAAGATGTTTTGCTCATTTTTACATTAATTTTCATGCTTCGGGACTCTCTTTTGCAAAAAATAAGTATTTGCAGAAAACATTTTAGGTTTAGGTTTTTAGCAGACAAAAAAATGCTCACAATATACTATACTATTTGGTTGTCACAAAGCTGATGCGTGGCCCTTCCATATTAAGTGGTTGGTGTAGATAAATTCCATAGATAAATCCCATAGATAAATTCCAGTGATTCACAGTATGAATTCTAATTCGAGCTAGCCACAGAATCAAGACCCTTGGTTCCCAATGTGGGGCACACACCCCATAGGGACGCAATTTGAGTATTGAGGGGGGCAATTTGAGAATTAGTTATTAACAGTGATTCTTTTGCATTTCTTATGGTTCTAGGGGCCCCATAAACAGTATAAAAATAAATATTGTGACATACACATTAAAAAAAATCAGAATGTACATGGCAGTCAGGTGGAGACAATGGAGAGGGGAGTGGAGAGAGTATAGCGTTAATTAGAGAGTACATTAGCATAGAAAAGTGAGGCAGCTTTCATTCCAAACACCCCACTTCTCTCAGGATTCTTTTAACATTACAAACTATACAAAATATGTAAAATGTATTTTTGTTCTACATATGACTGTAGCAAGAAATGTGAAAAAATCCAAAGTACAATTAATATTTTTATAGGTAAGTCAATATTTTTGTATGAATTAAAACAAAAGATTATCAGCCACAAAACAATTAATGGCAGGTGACAGGATATTTTCACATATTCTTACCAAGTTACCCAGACTTTGATGCAGATTACTCAAATTAATTGTGCCTCAAATGTAACTACTACCCACATGATAGTTGTTCTATTTCTATTTCATTCCTTAACTTTATCAAGCGTTTTTATTAGCAAAAGTTGATATTTGTAAGGTTCAAGCATGGAAATCTTGCAATGTCCATTCCTGCAAATTTTTCCTGATATTTTCCTGATATCTTGCTGTCTACTTAACACACTTACGTTATTTTTTAGTGAAAAGAACCTTTTGAATAGATAGAATGTGCAGTGACACATCATTAACAATCAACAAATGACATCGACCGTAATGTCGGAAAACCCACAAGGTAAGGTTTTGTACCTAGCTTCAATGCCTGTGTCCCTTCACGACAAAATAATATTGAACATGCCATCAAATTGTTAACAAAAAAGGTTTCCTCTGTGAATAAGAGTTCACTTTTTGAATAACTCCTCTCTTTGTTAGAGAGGACATATGGAACTTTTAATACTTTAAGTAATATATGTAAGTGTAATAGAGATGAAAAATATATGTAATAATTATAACTTTGTACACTTCCTCTATCCCTGTCCCCTCAACCCCTCCCCCTCCTCTGCAACATATTAGATATTGGTAAGTATTTAAATTATTGACATTAAGTCCATTCTTTCCATTCTGCCCTTTATTATTTTTATTTTTCCTTTTCTTTTGTACCCAACTTTTACATTTTTCCTCTTAGTTTGTGTGTAAAAAATGTAAATGTTCAATAAAAAGGGGAGAAAAAAATTATAAGAATTATATATCAGTGGGGGGACCATATACTTTATACAAAAATTGAAAATGGACATAGAAAGCTTTTAAAAACCTCTAGACTTGAAACCAATTACTACTAGCCATATGAATCAATGGCATCTTCCAATTTATGTAATTCCACATGACTGCATCTACATTGTAGAATCAATGCAGTTTGACACCACTTTAAATGCCATGGCTCAATCCTATGTAATCATGAGAGCTGTAGTTTTACAAGGTTTTTAGCCTTCTTTGCCAAAGAGTGTTGGCAAAATACAAATTATAGGATTTCATTATATATTATAGACCCATAGCAATTAAAACTATGTAGATTAACTCTTAGTCATTGAATTCTTGTTTGAACTAACAATTAGATTTAGACCATAGTCAGCATTTGATCAATCAGAAGTTTTTAAGCTTTATATCTTTGTATTTTAAAATACGTTGGAAACTGTCTTGTGAACATTTGACTTTGAAAAGCAAACTTGACATATAAATCACAGCAACCATCATTCATACCCAGATAAATATTGTGGAACATAAAGTTAACACACACACAGTACAAACATGGGATTTATGTATTTGACCTGGCATTTCTTGTCAACATGGAGTTCCAGCTAGCTTTGTTTTGTTCAGCCATCCTAACAAATAAATGCTTTCCCATGATACTAGGGGTTCCTTTGCTATCTACAAATAACATGAGATTGTTTCATCAACATTTGAAGCTCTTGAGGAGATGGAACAACTCTGGCCTATAAAAACAACAACACATAGGTACAATTTTCATATGACATCTATACTATCAAAATGTCAGTGACCTCCTTTTCCTCGAAGTCATTTGCATCACCAATGAAGCTTGGGTCTACCTATATAACCACAAGTGATGCATTTTGTGGCATAAATAATAGTATTTCTTGGATATCCTTCTAGGATGTTTTTACAGCCACTGACCCTTCCATCAGCTTGGTAATCACAAATTGTGCTTTCCAATGAATCACTTGGTAATAAAGAGGCATGCATGTTGCAAATGGGATGATCTTTCCCCATGACATAAACACCTGAAACATATATTATTTGCCTCAGTTTATTGTGTGACAAATGACAGCCCAAAGGCCACCATAGCTACATTTATTCCCGCATCTTAAAATTCTTGTCAAACAACTTTTATGAGCAGTGAATTAGGACTTTCCCTTCACTCTTCCTGCCAACGTGCCTAAGATTATTGCATTCAAACTACCACTGCAAACCCATAAGAAAAGCATGTCAGATGGCATGACATCTCGTCTTGTTGTAAAGCTCCAAGGATAAAAGGGAAATTTCAGTTCACCTGACCATATGCTGCTCTCATAACACAAGCCATAATGAAATAATAAATGTCTTTGTGGGTTCATTCTCCTTTAACTATTCTCACAAACCTGACAGCAAAAACTTTCTTCCTTCTTTCAGTCAATCAGTAATGTTTTTAGGATACTATCATTACTCTTACAAAATCTCATTGCACCTTTCCCTGCTTGTAAGAATAGGTGAAAAGGATCCTGTCAAAACATTGACTCAGGCTGCTTCTACAGTGTAGAAATAATGCAGTTTTGTACCACTTTAGCTGCCATGGTTCAATGCTATGGAATCCTGGGATTGATAGTTTGATGAGGCATCAGCACTTTTTGGCTGAGAAAGCTAAAGATCTTATAAAATTTAAAATCCCATGATTCCATAGCATTGACCCATAGTAGTTAAACTGGAGTGATTCTACAGTATAGATTGAGCCTTACAGTGTAACAAACATTTGACCATTATTTGATAGTCCAGAGAAATGAATGAAACTGCACTGACTTGAATTTTTATCATTATCATCTTGATTCATTACAATATAACAGCTTTTCTTGGAGGATTAAAAAGAAACAAATTCTACCACTGCTATCTATAATCCCCTACCTCATATTATCCCACAATTTTCACAGTCCGTTTCAGCCCAACCCAACAAGACCAACAACTTAGCAACAACAACAATACCAACAACACATGAAGAAACCAAGGTCATCATCTCTAATAACAGCAAGATACACTAGGAGACCTGAAATAAAATGGGACATGTTTTCCAGCCAGTATCTAGATATTAGATTTCATCTTGTAGCAACCTCTATCTGCTCACTGTTTTTTCTGTATGTGTATCTCATTTGCAGTTGATCCATTGACCTAATCCAGTTCTCGAAAGTCTCTGCAACAACCCACCTCTTTCCGGGACTTATGAATTACTAATACAATATGACTGTGCTTTTGCCCTTTATAGAAAAGAAGAGGAAGACAAATTTTCTCTTTGGTGGCCAAAGGGAAATGCAGAATTAATGCTGTCAGATACCACTTCACTCCCATAACTCAATGGTATGGAATCATGAGAGCTGAGGTTGGTGAGGAACCAACACACTTTGGTAGAAAAGGCCATGAGACCATGCCACTGAGTGGCATCAATCAGCATTAATTATATTGTGTAGATTTTTTTTAGTAAAGCACTCTAAAATGCTTTTTCAACCCTATATTTGAGCTACATTTTTCTATCTATCACCTGCTGTGTCAGCTTTTACTTGAGGTGTCCAAACTATGCCTCCAGTAAAAACGCATTAATTTGGAACTCATCAAGGTTTCCCTGGTTTGTTCTGAATTAATTTAATACCCCATTAGATCTAGGCCTTTCAGAAAGGCCCAGATCTAGTAGGGTATTGAGCCTGTGTGGACTCATTTCCAGGTAGTCCTGGACCTACTCGGGGGTGAGTTCCCAATGCCATCCTGAACCTTTTGGGCTCCTGGAGCCCAAAGCTGTGGGATGGCGTCCACCCCCTTATCCCTGTCATCCATTTACTCCTAAAAGTAAGTAAAAGGTAGCTGGCAGTCATAAGTTTCTTCCTCGCGTCCTCCTGGTGTGAGGAAATGATGCACCAGGATATAGGGGGATGAGGAGGATTTTTTCCTTCTCAACCCACACTCCCCCTCGGTCTCCTGGTGTATCATTTATTTACACCAGGAGGATGCCAGGAGGGCATTTATGGTGGCCAGATACTTTTTACTTAACCTTTATAGGTAAATTGGGAGACTTCAGGGTGGCTACATGCCATCTTTATTTTAATCAGGATAGCATGTAGCCGCCCCACCCCCCAGGAAAGCCTGGGGTTTTTTGAGGACAGTGGAAAGTTGAAAACTTGAGGGTTTCAAACCCTCTTCAGCATGGGTTTTTGTCCTGTCCTGAAGCACCTTCCTATGCATTCCCCCTATATAAACATCGGGGGTGCATCTTACAAGCACACATGATTTTTATATCAATAAATAAAGCTTTTTTCTGTTGTGGTACTGGAATTAGTGTGCATGGTGCCTTAGAATCAAAGAAATATAATACCTTTTTTTTTCAAGCTCTAACTCACAGCTACTCAACAAGTTCTTGGGAGGAAAGATGATCAACCAATAACTTTATACAGTGTAGATGATGTAGTAAAGTTGTGTTCCCCAATTGTATCCCAATGTTATTATATGTTGGACTGCATATCCCAATTGTTGTTCTCAACTAAGGTGAAAATTAGAAGCAGAAGGAAACTATATATATATATATATATATATATATATATATATATACACACTAGCTGTGCCCGGCCACGCGTTGCTGTGGCGAAGTATGGTGGTATGGGAAATAAAGTATCGAGGAATTGGTGGTAGTTAAGGTCAAGGGTAAATGTTTTCCCCAGACATTAAGTCCAGTCGTGTCTTACTCTGGAGGTTGGTGCTCATCTCCATTTCTAAGCCGAAGAGCCGGCGTTGTCCGTAGACTCCTCCAAGGTCATGTGGGATGACTACATGGAGCGGCGTTACCTTCCCGCCGGAGCAGTACCTATTGATGCACATTTGCATGTTTTCGAACTTCTGGGTTGGCAGAAGCTGGAGCTAACAGTGGGGACCCTCTCCGCTCCCCCAATTCAAACCTGTGGCCTTTCAGTCCAGAAGTTCAGCAGCTCAGCGCTTTAACATGCTGCGCTATCAGGGGATATTATTTCCTAAATGTTGTGAATATACAATATTTCTGATTGGTTTTTTTTTGTTTGTTGGAGGCAAGTATGAATGCTGCAATTAGGAAAAATGATTAGGATGTAATGGCCTTGCAGCTTTAAAGCCTGGCTGTTTCCTCCCTGAGTGAATTTTTTGTTGGGAGGTGTTAGCTGGCCCTGATTGTTTCCTGTCTGGAATTCCCTTGTTTTCAGAGTGGTGTTGTTTGCAATATTTTATGTGCTTCTACTGTCTGTGACCCTGAGAAAACAGAGGATTTTCCAGACTTTGATGATGGGAATACTTTGTTGAGAGGTGTTAGCTGGCCCTGATTGTTTCCTGTCTGGAATACCCTTGTTTTCAGAGTGATGTTGTTTGCGATATTTTATGTGCTTCTACTGTCTGTGGCCCTGAGAAAACAGGATTTGCCAGACTTTGATGATGGGAATACTTTGTTGGGAGGTGTTAGCTGGCCCTGATCGTTTCCTGTGTGGAATTCCCCTGTTTATTTACTGTCCTGGTTTTAGAGATTATATTGTTCTGCATTGTTCTATCCCAGTAATTATTTCATATTAAAGAAGAATCTCACTTATCCAACATTCGCTTATACAATGTTCTGGATTATCCATCACAGTCTGCCTTTTCATAATCAATGTTTTTGTAGTCAGTGTTTTAAATTCATTGTGATATTTTAGTGGTAAATTTGTAAATACAGTACAGTAGAGTCTCACTTATCCAACATAAACGGGCCAGCAGAACGTTGGATAAGCGAATATGTTGGATAATGAGGAATTAAGGATAACCCTATTAAACATCAAATTAAGTTATGATTTTACAAATTAAGCACCAAAACATCATGTTATACAACAAATTTGTCAGAAAAAGTAGTTCAGTACACAGTAATGCTATATAGTAATTACTGTATTTATGAATTTAGCACCAAAATATCACGATATATTGAAAGCATTGACTACAAAAATGCATTGGGTAATCCAGAATGTTGGATAAGCGAGTGTTGGATAAGTGAGACTCTACTGTAAATACTACATAGCATTACTGCGCATGGAACTACTTTTTCTGTCAAATTTGTTGTATAATATGATGTTTTGGTGCTTAATTTGTATAACGATTACCTAATTTGATGTTTAATTGGCTTTTCCTGAATCCCTTCTTATTATCCAACATATTCACTTATCCTGCCGGCCAGTTTACGTTGGATAAGTGAGAGTCTACTGTATATTTCTAATCTTATATTATCTGCTCAGAACTGGATTATCTGAGGCCCCTTCTTCACAGCTGTATAAAATGCACACTGAAGTGGATTATATGGTAGTGCGGAGTCCAGATAATCCAGTTAAAGCAGATAATATAAGATTATAAATGGGTTATATAGCTGTGTGGAAGGGCCTTGAGTCTACACTGCCATATAATCCAGTGCAAATTAGATAATCTGTGGAAGAAGTCTAAGTGAGGCCTAACTCTGCCTGTCCCCTAACTGAAACCTGGCTGTCCCTTGGTTGCTAGGCAACCAAGTGGGCAGAGATTAGCCCTCTAAACTGGAGGCAATTGGATAAAAAAAATTATTGCTCTCCCTCTAATTAGGACTTTATTTTTCTTTTCTTTTTGTTGTATCAACCTTGAGGCGTGGATGATGGGTTGTGTTGTCAAATTTTGAGGTTGGGGGGGCCTGTACTTTTGTTGTTTTGTGAATTGCCGTGATGCCATCACTCTTTTATATATATAGAAGATATATATATGGTTTCCTTCTGCTTCTATATGGCTCAATGTTTCCCTTTCTATTTGGCTTACACTTGATTGGAACATTTTGTCTATGTTAATCCTTTGTGGAACTCTATCCAGGTTGATCCATCTAAGCCCAAGTTTTCAGTCCTTTTTACCTTATATACTTCTTCAAATAGTTGTGTTGTGGATTCATTCCTCCTCTATCTGCCATCATTGCTCAGTGCTGTTGTTCAACACTGCTGGATAGTCATCTTCCTGTCCCTCTGTACTCCATGTCATGGTGATCTCCAGCAATGACATGAGTCCTAACAAAAGTGACGAAGCCCATGGGAAGGGGGAGAGAATGAATTGAGAGAGTGACATTCATCCCATTTGAATAGATTTTATAGGTTGATGAAATCATCCATTTCTGTCACCTTCACTTTAGCCAACAGAAATGATTTTTTTAAAATGGGTAGATATCTTCTAATTCAATTAGTGAAAGTTTTGTAAAGTTTTTCATGTTACAGATAGAAAAAGACTTCAAAGAACCCCAGTAGTCAGCATATTATGCCACAGTATCATAACTGGCAATTAGGAACATTGGAGATCACCTTTATCAGGGCTTTGAACTGCCTTCAAAGGCACTGTATATATGTGTGCATGTGTGCATGAATGTGTGCGTGCGAAAGAGTCTGCAACAGTATTTTTCATAAATGTACCATTCTAAAGCTACAATTTATGATAAAGCTGAGGTAGAATAAAAGCTGAGAGTGGAAGCTGTGAGCCAGAAAATCTCTGCTTTAAAACCCAGCTCTGCCATGAATTCCCTGGGTTGTTTTAAGTTAAAAACTGCTGCAATGTTTATATGATGTGTGATGCCACTTGTAATTTGGAGGCCCTTCTACACAGGGAAAAATGCAACTGAATTAGTATTAAAAATGCTGGTTCCAATATGCACGGAGGCTACATACATCTGCTCTAAACCACTCCGCAGTGGAATAGCAACCACACAGCCCAGCTGTGCCGAAACTGATTTGGAAGGGCTGGGTATTGGCTAACTTTCTCATCCTGCACCCCTATCACCACCAAAAAAAAAAACCACTACAGGAAAGCATCCCTTATCATTACTGCAGGGTCTGTACTATCTGCTCCAGCAGCATTCTGAACAATACCCCCCACCCCAAGCTCCATTGCTTCCATGATGATGATGAATCGTGAAGTACAGTCTCTGCTGCAAAAGAAAAGGAAGCTTTTCTGCCATTTTTCATAGGAATGGGGGTGCTGGGAGGCAGAAAGTCATTTCCATTCCACTTCCCTGGGCCGCTTGAGCCCGGGAGTGCAGCATGACTATGGGGGCATGATATTGGTTTGTGATCTGAGATGGCAATCCCCACTGCCATCTTCCTGGATGATTTGGACTTTTTCCAGTGGTTTTTTGTTTAATCTGGATCAAATTGAATTAATTGGCTTAATTGGGTTAAACCACATTATCCTGTGTGTGTCGTGTGGACTGGACACAGCAGGCTAATGGGTTTTCTACTTTGCATTAAATGACTGTGGTTGCAGCCTTAGCCTTTTTTTGCCAAAGAGTGCTGGCAGCTCAACAAACTACAACTCCCAAGATCTCATAGTATTAAGCCATAGCAGTTGGAGTCAGACTTCATTCTATCGTATAAATTACTAGCTGTGCCCGGCCACGCGTTGCTGTGGCAAAGTGGTGCTGGTATTGGTTAAAAGTTGTTGTGGAATTTTTATTTGACGTTATTTGTATTTTTTTAATTAATTTTATTGTAACTTATCTTTTTTATTTATTATATTTTATTATTTTGTTGTATTGTTTTTAGTTATTTTGTTATAGTATTTTATTGTATTAATTTATTATTTTTATTGTATCATTTGTATTTATTTTATTTTTTATTCTTTTATTAACACTGGGCTGAGTGGGTTGCTAGGAGACCAAGTGGGTGGAGCTTAGCCTTCTAAGTGGCAGCAATTGGATAAAAGCAATTATTCCTCTCTCTCAAATTAGGACTTCGTTTTTCTTTTCTTTTTGTTGTATCAACCTAGAGACGTGGATGATGGGTTGTGTTGTCAAATTTCGAGGTTGGGGGGCTTGTAGTTTTGTTGTTTTGTGGGTCGCCGTGATGCCATCACTCTTTTATATGTATAGATCATGGGGAACAGGACTGAACCCTGGGGGATTCCAGAGGCTAGTGGTCAAAGAATTGTAGAGGAATTCATTAGCATCACCTTCAGATACCGTCCCTCCAGGAAGGAGTGAAGCCACTGAAGACAGTACCATCAAGCCCCACTGCAGAATGGTGGTTCAGTAGAACACGATGGTTGATGATACTGAAAGTTGTCCAGCAGAACCAGCATGGATACATTCCCCCTGACCAGTTCTTTGCATAGGTCACTTTGGTGGATGACCTATGCAGAGAAATTCTCCCCATTGAATGAATTGAATTCCTCCTCTCAGGGTCTTCTACACATGCCTAAAACCTGGAAGTAACCAGGATAAAAGGGTGGGGTGTAGCTAAATGACATTTAGCACAAGCGCAGGCAGAATCAGGTTAACAGTTGAAAAGCATGTGTTAAAAAGGTGCACTTAAAACCACATTCTCCACAAAAATGCACACCTTTGCAAGATCGTATATTCCTGCAGTTATGCAAAACACATGATTTCCTTCCCTTCCCCCTGTGTGGGCTGCTTCTGGGCTCGTGCTTATTTTAAAAGCCCAAGACAGGCTCTCCAAAAATTTGTTACGGGTTTGTAGAAAAACAAACTGCGTGCAGTCCTGTCCAGACTTATCCAGTCCTTTGTTGTATCCACAATGAGCAAAAGAAAAAACAAGTCACGAAAATGGAAGAGAAAATCAAAATTTACTCTTAAGTAGCAGAGTCAATAAATCATAATAAAACTTCCAGCAACAAAACTCACATAAAGTCTCTTGCATTAAATTCATGCATCTTCATAGTAGGCTCTCAGCAAGCATTCAGTAAGTCCCCCAGTAAGTCCCCAAGACATTACAAACATTTCCCAGATATACCCCATTCAGGGAGTGGCTCAAGCCTGTTAGCCCTGATTGTTCCAATTACTCAACCATGAGTTGTAATTAACCAGGTGTTTTTCTCTTAACACACACTTACACAAGTAGTGATCCCACAGAAACTTAGTCACATACATGCATATATAGTAATACCCCTCCTTGTGTTAGGAGGAAAAACATAGTACATTTTACATAGTACATTCAAAAAATTCCTAAATCATTTAAGACCTGTTCATGTTCCTGAACACTTTGTGGCTTTGTCAATATATCAGCCAGATTTAGAGATGTGTTACAATACATTAAATCAATCTCACCATTCATTACTGCATCTCTTACACAACTGTATTTTATATCGACATGCTTGCTTCTTTGTTTTACTCTGGCTTGTGTTGCCATTAAAATGCATGTTTGGTTATCTTCATATATTTTTGTAGGATCTTCAACAGGTATTTGCAAATCTTTCAATAATTGTTTTATCACACAGATTTCTGTATATGCTAAGCTGAGAGCACCAAATTCAGCTTCACTGGAACTTAAAGCAACAAACCCCTGCTTTTTGGATTTCCAATCTATGACTATTAGAAAATTTAACTAAAACTCCAGTTGTTGATTTCCTATCTGCACTGTTTCCAAAATCACTGTCTGCATATACTTCTAAAGACATTGAGTCATCCGGACTTAAAACTAAACAAAAATCTTGAGTTTGTTTTAAATATCTTGCCACTCTCTTAAGTCCATTCCATGCTGAAACGGATGGATTGCTTGCATATCTACTTAAGAAATTTACAGCAAATGCTATGTCTGCTCTTGTGTAATTGCTTATGTATAACAACTGCCCAATAATGCTTTTATACAAAATCTTTTCTTCAAATGGTTCAGAATTTTCTACTTCATTTGTAAAACCTAAAATCATGGGTGACTGAACCCCTTTACAATCTTTCATGTTTAGCTTTTCCAAAATCTGCAATATTTTTCCTTTTTGACTCAACATAAAACCTTGTTCAGTTCTCATAATTTGTACTCCAAGGAAATACTGTATTGGACCAAGGTTTCTCAGTTTGAAATGTTTGCCTAGTTCTTCTGAAAACTGATCAATTTCTGATTGACTCTCAGCTGCAAAACATAAGTCATCTACATATACAAAAAGTATTTGATAATCGTGCTGTATATTTCTTATATACACACATGGGTCTGCTCGGCTTCTCTGAAAACCCATTTTGGTCAAAGCATCATTCAAACAATCATTCCAGGCAAGCCCCGCCTGTTTAAGACCATAAAGTGCCCGGTTTAATTTGAAAACTGTGTTGGTATTTCTGCACTTAGAACCTGGTGGAGGTATTATATATAAGTTTTCCTTTAAATTAGCATTCAGATATGCTGTGCTTATATCAAAATGATATGTTTTTAAATTTAGACACGCTGCAAGACTTAAAATTAATCTTACAGAACTGGGGCTCACAGTGGGTGAGTATACCTCTGTATAATCTATGTCCCTGATCTGTGTAAACCCTCTAGCTACAAGACGCGCTTTGTAGCGTACCTTACCATCAGAATCAATTTTCTGCTTGAAAACCCATCTTGTATCAATAGGATTACTTCCTTCTGGTAAAGTTGCAGGTTCATATACATTTAACCTTTCCATGCTTTTTAATTCTTCATTTATAGCCTCTAACCATTTTTCTTTCTCCCCTTGTGGCAAACTCTCTATTTCCTCAAAAGTCTGAGGTTCATGGTTGACCAAACATACTCTTACATTTTGAATTTTAAATCTATCAGGTTTCTTCCTGGTTCTTTCACTCCTTCTGAGACCTATGCCCTGGCTAGTACTTGGCATGGCATCTTGTTGCTCATTTACTTCTGGTCTTATACCTACTTCTTCAGGTTCACTTACTTCTATTTTGGGATGCCTAGTTCTGACTAGCTCAGACTGAGTAACTTGACTACTTGAGAGTTGGTGACTAGCAGATGTTGGCTTTGCAATACTACCCTGCTCTGATTGTTTACCTTGCTCACGAGTTTTCTCATTTGAAATAGGAAGGAAAACTTCATGATTAGCATGTATTTTATCCCAGTTTTGGCTATGAGCAAAATTTACAGATCTAGATATTACAATTGTACCATCTTTGTCTAAAAACCGCCAAGCTTTGGCTCCTTGAGCATACCCAACCATGGTTAACCTCCTGGCTTTATCTTGTCCTTTCTTTCTTATTGCTTTGGGTACAAAAACCCATGCCTGCGTTCCAAAAGTTCGTAAATGCCCTAATGGAGGTTTCTTACCATATAACAAAAAATAAGGTGTGTTCTGAATAGGCTCACACCAGAGTCTGTTTATAAGATAACATGCAGTTAACATTCCTTCTCCCCAAAGATTTTGTGGTAACCCTGAATCTTCTAACAATGAATCTTTCACTGTTTGTATTTTCCTCACAAACCTTTCTATTTTTCCATTTTCTGCACTCTGACAAGCACATGTAAGTCAGTGCTTTATCCCCTCCTGCTTTAGAAAATGTTCCAAATTGTGTGAGGTAAATTCTCCTCCTCTATCTGTTTGTAGAGCTTTTACTCCAGCTCCAAACTGCCTCTTAACATATGCCACCCAATTTTTTAAAATTTCAAAAACCTCACTCTTTTGTTTTAACAGAAAACTCCATGCAAAATTTGAATAATCATCTAAAATACACAAAACATAAATTGCTCCGCCTTTACTCGGCTGAAAAGGACCAATTAAATCAGCATGCACTAATTGAAAAGCTTCTTCTGAGTTTCTTAAGCTTTTCTTACTAATTGGAGCTGACTGTGCTTTTGTTTTCTTACATACATTGCAATCCAGAAACTTCTTGCAATCTTTCAAATTAATGCCTTCACTGAAATCTTGCATTTTATATAATACTTTGAAACTTGGGTGACCTAGTGCTCTATGTAAATCATGAATGCAACCTTGATGTAATGGAGCATTCTTACTAATTACATTTACCTCATTTGTATTACCTCTTGGGGTTAAGACATACAAATCTCCCTGTAATACCCCAATTCCACATAACTTATTCCCTTTCAGAATCCTGACCTTGCCTCCAAAAAAGTTCACTGCATACCCTTCTTTATCTAGTTTCCCAACAGATAAAAGATTATAGTCAATTTCTGGAACTAAAAATACATTTCTTAATGTTCTTCCCAAATGTTTAACAAAAACTTCCCCTTGACCTTGAACTGGATAAAGCTTTCCATCTGCAAGGGTAACATTTGAGCATTCAGGATCTACAGGATTCTGAATTAAATTTTTGTTGTTCACTATGTGCTGTGAACACCCAGAGTCCACATAAAATATGTCCTCATCTGCTGGACTTCTTTGGGACTTTACAATTCTTACATGCGATGAACCCCTCCTTTGGTTCACCTTCTTCCCTTGCTTCCCTTGTTGCTTTGGACAGCTTCTCTTTAAGTGGTTTGGAGACCCACAGTTGAAACACCTTTTCACCACACAGACTCTCTCTGTCTCTTCCTCGTGTGCAACTCCAGATGACTGCTTCTCCTGGGAACGTCCTGCTGTGTTTGCAGACTCCAGGCCACGATCTCTCCTTCTCTCCCAATCTGCCAAAAGTCTCGCACAAATGTATTGCAGGTTTAATTGTGATTGTGGGAGCGACTCTAGGGAATTCACTATTCCGTCAAAAGAATCATCCATTGAGGACAACACAATAAAACATTTGTTTGCCTCTGTAAGTTTAAAGTCTCTCTCCTCTAGCTGCAAAAACAAACTCTGCAATGTCTGTAAATGGTCCTTGAGACTTTCATTTCTCTTCAGTCTCTTTCTATATAGTCATCTCGCTAGTACGGCCACTGTTGCTGCTGAGTCTGAAGCATGCACCTCTCTCAGTCTTACCCAAATCGCGTTGGCAGTAGGCAGGCTGCATATATGGACGAGCTGGTCATCGTCAACACCCAGGATAAGCGTTGCTTTGGCCCTTTCCTGTGCCCTTTGTTGCTCTGCTGTAGCTGGTTGTTGGACTGGGTTCTCTGTACATTCCCATAAGGATTACCTCCTTAAATAACTTTCCATTCTTACTTTCCAAATGGAATAGTTATTGCCATTAAGCCTGGCCATTGGGAAAGCTGCAAGATTCACCCCAGGATCCATCTTCCTTGTTTGCAAGTAAATACAAAATGCAAAACAAAACAATTTCTTCTTGCTACAGTCTTTTGTGGATTACTTCTGGAACTGGTCTGAAAACTGGACCTGAGACTGGGCCCATAACCTGTTACAGGTTTGTAGAAAAACAAACTGCGTGCAGTCCTGTCCAGACTTATCCAGTCCTTTGTTGTATCCACAATGAGCAAAAGAAAAAACAAGTCACGAAAATGGAAGAGAAAATCAAAATTTACTCTTAAGTAGCAGAGTCAATAAATCATAATAAAACTTCCAGCAACAAAACTCACATAAAGTCTCTTGCATTAAATTCATGCATCTTCATAGTAGGCTCTCAGCAAGCATTCAGTAAGTCCCCCAGTAAGTCCCCAAAAGACATTACAAACATTTCCCAGATATATCCCATTCAGGGAGTGGCTCAAGCCTGTTAGCCCTGATTGTTCCAATTACTCAACCATGAGTTGTAATTAACCAGGTGTTTTTCTCTTAACACACACTTACACAAGTAGTGATCCCACAGAAACTTAGTCACATACATGCATATACAGTAATAAAATTGAGCCACGAACATACAAGTAGGTAAAGGGAAGCAGAATTGGAAAGCAATTAGAACTTTCTGCAACCATTCCTTTATTTAGATCTTTATAGTATTAAACAGAGCTTGTATTAACAGTTGGGTGAAGAGAGAAAATAAGAACTCTCCTTGTCTTTACATTTGGATCTCTACATGTGTGCATATGAGATCCAGAATATATATATTTAAAAATCTTCAATTGGATTCACCCTCCGTCTTGCGGATTTGTAACATCCACTTGAAAGGAAGGTGTGAGGATGGTGGGAGACAATTTCCCAGGTTTGTGTGTGGACTTGCTATCAGGTCTTGGTATTTTTGCCCCACTTTTAAAACCTGCATTTTGGCACTGTCTGGAAGGACCCTTAAAATCCTAGGCCCCATCTACACTGCTATATACTGTGTGTGGGGGGGGGAGGGGGTGCATATTTCAAGGCAAATATATAATGCAAAGATCCATGTGGCTCATCCTTGTCTTCGAAGAAAAATCTATTTATGAAAAGTGCATTGTATATGTTTTAGCTGCAGTCTGGTAACTCCTTAGAGAAATATAAATCTTCCTAACAAATTTCAGAAATCTGACTGAAATGATCAGCATCCAGATGTTTCACTGGAGGGAGAATCCTCAAGTTTGCATCCATTTTTTCTTTTGATGATTTCCCCCCTAACAATTCTTGGTGTTTAATACCCGAGAATTTTGTAATTAATAGAGCAGTTGGATACTTTTCATCCAAGTGTGGCACTTTGTCACTCTTATGGTTTCAACACACAGCACCTATAACGAAATTGCTGGATAATTTATCCTGACATTTGAAATTTGGGTTGCTTTTTAAAGTAGGCCTAATTGTTAGACACACATTAGTGTCTTGGAAACATAAGCTAGCTGGGCTGACCTAAGAAAGCACCATCCCTTTTACAATTGACAAAACTTTTGGGGAAATTAAGCCAAAGCAAAATTTCATTTGCCCACAACTTTTTGTGTATGTGTGCAAAGACATCAGAACATTTCAGAAGGATGAGCTGACACTGATTTCATTTGTCTAAGTAGATAAATCATCTGTATTGAACTTGTCTCTGCTAGCATGACAGTGCTTATCCCTGATTCAATTTGCAGGGTTTTTTCCTGCCTTCCTTTCTCTCCCCTTCTTCTTTTTTTGTCCTGAAGAAACAATGTTTAAATAGAGAAGATCTGAAGGTTATGCATTTTAATCAGGGCTCTATAGAAAATGATAGCAGAAATATTTCCCACAACAGGCATTTCCCCCGTTCTCTTTCTCTCTCTCTCTCTCTCTGATTCATTAATCTACATTGACTTTTGGTGACATTGAAGTATTGGAGAAGGAAATGATCTTTTATGGGAGAACAGAGTGGAGAGATTATTTGATTTGATTTTTCTTACTTCACTTATATAGAGAGCACTTTTATCAGGTATCAGTTCCTGTAAAGATGTTTAATAGCATTTCACAAAGTTGCACCAGGATGGCATCACATGCACCTAATCCTACTTTTGTGAAATGCTTGTTTATAAAGGAAGAAAGCAAAATATTTTTTCTTCTGTAATAACATCTTTGTGAGTCTATTTACCTACTTTCTTCTCACAATTGAATATTGTCATGGTTAGCAACAGCAGAACTCTGTGAAAGAAGGGCAAACATGGAGATTAACTGAAACATTAATGCTGGCTTCCCAGTGACAAAGGACTCTTGCCACACCCTGAACTCTCCACAGATATATATTCTTTCCTTTCCTTACTTAGTTTATCCATACCTCACAACCTCTGAGGAATGCCTGCCATAGATGTGGGTGAAATGTCAGGAGAGAATACTTCTGGAACATGGCCACACAGCCCGAAAGACATACAACAACCCAGGGCAAACATGGATTGCGTTTGGGAAATCTGTAAGCTTTCATGAAAAGAAAAACTGCCTGCTAAAGTGGATACAGACATATTCAAGGGCACATTTTCACTGTCCACCTTATCTGGGGTGAAATCAGCATAGAAGGAAGCAGTTTTGCTGTGCAGATGTTTACACTTGATGTCCTGGACTGAGTAGAAGGCTTTTTGGTGTAGTATACACCAGAAACACTGGGCTCTTATAGGTCTCAGGATCTGCTGTGTGGAATATCCCCTGATGTTGCTTATCTTGGTTTAAAGAGCTTAAAGCATGCTGCAGCAAACATTTGCAGCATGTGTTGTATAACCACTGCTCTGTCAAGCTGTTTTCCAATGGTCTTGATATGCCTCCAGTAACTGCTCTGAGCAGTTATTCTCTGATTCAACAGAAAAGAGGCAAATGAAAGGAAAAGTGGGATAAATCAGTGAAGGGCTCTGTCCAATCTCTAGTAGTGTTATATGCATTACACACTTACCGGTATATCAACTTATGTTACAGTTGTCAGCCATTGCATTCCTATATTATCTGATTTCAAATGTCCTGTTTGTTTGCTCTTCCACAACCTACTATTCTTCTGTATCATTCTAATCAGCTGCCATTTTTGTTTTCCCCCCCTCACGTTCATTAGAACATATATTTGATTATGAACAAGTAATTTGAAAATAAAGCTACTTTCACATTCTGCTTGGGTTATTGGAGCTAGCTATTTAGTTTCTCCCATGCCATTTTGGTCATTCTGCTTCAGACACCCATGATTACAATCTCCAATATTTCCCAAGAGGTTCCTTCCATTTCATCTGCCAGGATTAGCACAGCGGTCTATACCACTAGCGGCAGAAAATCCTGCCAATCCAAAGGTTGGCAGTACAAGCCCATGCCAAAGTCAGGCCCAGTTCCCTGTCCACCTAGCAGATAGAAAACAGAATGTGAGTAGATAAATAGGTACCACTTTAAGCGAGGGGGTAATAAAAGCCGCCCATAAGGACATGCCGGTGATTTGACCTGAGGACGTCTATGGTAAGGATGACAAAGCTACTTGGCATATAGGATAGAGCAACAGCACCCCTACCCCACCCCACCCCACTCCCCGTGGCCGGAGTCAAGCACAGCCTCCAGATGCCAGAAATGGAAAAGATGCAAAAAGCCCTTACCTCTGTTTATGTATTGTCTGTCTTTGTTAATTGTATAACAGCATTGAATGTTTGCCATATATGTGTTCTGTAATCTGCCCTGAGTCCCCTCAGGGAGAAAAAGCGGAATATAAATAAAGTATATTATACATTATATTATTCTTTCAGGGAGCTCGGAACTGTTTTCACTATGGGGGAGCTTAACCTTGGCAGGCAGGTTATTTTGGCTACATGTGGGTATGGAAAACAACAGAAAAGCAAATCATAGCATAAAAATAATCTCCATCCAACTGAAGGTGGTAACAATCCAAATGCCGTGATCATTGAATACACTTCTGGTAGATAATTCTTGAGAGAAGTCTACAATATACAAATCTTGGCATCTTAATTTTGCCTAATTACTTTGGGAGAAAAGGCTCATCCCCACCCCAGTTTAGGACTTTATAACACAAACTTGCCATTTACTACAGTCACACCAGGGCTGGATTTTCACTGCCATATATTCCTGTTCAAAGCAGATAATCTGGATTCAGAAACTGGATTATATGGCAGTGTAGATGGGGCCTATCATTGAACACTTCTGATACTACATTTCTCTTTAATAGAACAATCATGCCAATTCTCCAGTTTGCCAATCTGTGGTCCAATGATTGGACTTCCATCTACTCTTGTAACTCCACCTTCCCATATTACCATTTGTCCTTAGACCAGCTTTGAAAAACAAAACTAAAAATCAAATATAACTTTAAAATGTAAAATAAAAGGAAAAGAGGTATCTTGGGAATAGTGGGGAAGGGAGGAGGAAATCCCAGCTTCTGATTTCACAATTGTGGAAGAGAACCATTGCACTAAGGCAGGTGGCTAGAGTTTTGTGGAATTTAGAGCTATTGATGGGTTTTATTGAAATAATTTTACCCACCAACAGCAGGACCAAAATAATTATAGGATGGGGGCAGAATGGCAAGGGGATACATACAATATTATGTGATTGAGACTGTCATGAAAGGTGGGGGTCCAGTTATAATGCTAGTTTGTCTGCTTTGTGCAAAAAGCCCTATGAACCACTATTTCCTCTATACTGGGATCTAATATTTGTTTTGTTTTTTTCCCCTAGTTCCACCAGCAGGGAGGTATAAACTCTCAACAGACCTCACACTTCTTTCCATAGAGAATATGTCTACTTCACAAAAGATGAAAATGGAGAAAGAAAAAGGGAGGACAAGACAGCAGTACATTCTGTCTCCTTTCATTCTAGTTTATAGCAACTGGTGTGGTTTTCATGGGCCTTTTCGGGAGTAAGTATTCCCTTTGTGACCTTCTACATTATTAGGTCTATAAATATGGTAAAATGGGGTGTATTAAAAGGTGCATTAACTTTATATAAGATATGTATCTTGAATTATATGAAAAGGAGCTGAATAGAGTCACCTTCCCTCATTTCTTTTAAATTCACTTTACTAGAATAGTTGTTTTCACTATGTTTTCAGTTGTTGTTATTTTTATAGGAAAAGAAAAGGAAAGGGAAACAGCTTGTAGTTTTGGGGTTTTTTTAAATGATGACACTAATATTTTGATACAAAACTTACATTTATGATGGTTTACCTAACCAGTATATTTTACATGCAAAGTGATTTTCCAATTACGTTTAGAAAAGCCAATTTTTTCCACACAGTTTAAACTGAAAACCATGAAAATTTATTGTTTTGCCCACATACTGTATTTAAATCCCCAGTCATCTGTTGTGCTGTGTTCCAGCAAGTGAACAAAGGCATTAAGAACAAAGTACAGAAAATTATAGTTTTTAATTATAAAGCTTTGTACAATAGCTATGATAAGAATATACACAAAGTATTCTAAGGTAATTTTGCATGGGTAATCATAGCTTTTATTACTTACTCAGTTCCTGTCTTTGGGAAAATGATTGCTTTCATATTATAGTTTTATATTTGAACTATAATTGCTTGTTATTGCAATGCTATTAATAACTATTCCTTATATAAAGTGTTATTTTAATAAAATGATACATTTATGAGCAGAGAATTCAAAAAATCTAGCTCATGTTTCTAGCAATGTCTAACCATGTCCTGTTTGTTGTAGGTACACTGTTAAATGCAATAGACTTGGGTTACTATGACTGGATCTACATTGCCCTATATCCCAGAATCTGATCCCAGATTATCTGCTTTGAACTGGATTATATAAACCTACAATACCAGATAATATGGGATAAACAGATTATCTGGGATCAGGTTTTAGGATGTAGGGCAGTGTTGATCCAGTCTTTGTTGTCTTTTAACAATAGCCATTTGAATACCATAGTTAAGAATATGTTATGTTGTATGTTTATTTATTTATTTATTTGGTTTGTATTCTTTTTCTGTATATATGTATTATCTTATCCATGAATTCATTTGGGTTTTCTTAGGCAACAAATACTCAGAGGTGTTTTTCCCAGTTCCTTCCTCTGAAATTTAGCCTGGTATTTATTAGCAGTCATCAATCAACATACATAAGACTTCATAGAAGATACAAACATACATATAGTATACATATGTTGTTTACAGTACAGCTTCTAAAATGCATGATAGTAGGGTAGCAAAATATTTCAAACTTGGTTTGTATTACCATGCTTGAAATGTTTTCCTTCCATTGCTATCATGTACATTTAGCAGCCATACTATTGTGTGTGTGTCATAAGTATGTTTGTATGTCCTATGTACCTGTCCTTATATACATGTTGGTGCTAACACATGTAGGATGGTATCTAGGGTGAGAAGGGTGGGGTAGAAATGATGGAAATAAAAAATAAATAAATAAAATCTATATACAGTTTGACACCACTTTAACTACCGGTGCCTCATCAAACTACAACTCCTAGGATTCCATAGTATTGAGCCAAGTTAAGGTGTGTCAAACTGCATTAATCCCTTAGTGTAGATACACACATACTCTAATTCCTTTAGACCATCTTTAGTTGGGAGTAATAATAGGATTGAAGCTGATGTACATCTACGAACACTCCCCATTTCTTCTAAAGTGTAACTTTTCTCAAGTCAGTACTGCATTTCTTCTCCTGGGGCTGTACAGGACAAAATTCATTATCTTCCAAATTGTCTTTGTCATAACTAATTCCTTCTTCACCAATTTAATCTCTGAACAGGTTTTACATTCACAAGTGACAATCTCTATCACACCATTTGAATAGTTTATGGAAGAGATAAAAATAAGGCTATCCAAGACAATTGCCAATCCTTCAGGTCTGGCCTGGAGTTCAGGAACTGACCTCATTATCTTAAGACCTTGAGAGCAGTAAAGGAGATGTGACAAGATGCCATCGTGGTCTCACACAAGTCAATCATCTGAAGAGGATTGAGTAAGAAGGTACAGGACTTATGGGTCTCGCTCTCTCTTTATTAATAATGAAGAGCAGACAAAGCATGGAAACGAATCTATAGTAAATATTGCAAAATGGAATTAAAAGATTGGTAAATGTGCAGGGACAACCAGAAGAAATAGAGAAGAGGAAGTGAGTGTCCTACTGAGACAGAAGGCTTCTCAGTATTGTATTGGTCAATCATACATTTTTCTTTCTTATTCATACTATGATAGACTGTGCTGGTAGTAGTGATGCTAGAAAATGTTTGTATAGTTATGATGACAAATGGTACTTGGAACCATAAGCTGTGTTGCAAGTAGACATGTGAACATAAACTCATCATTTCATGGGATTGGATGAAATTGCATCAGCCAGAAGAGATACAACTTTCTAACCAAAGCAAAGCAACCTTTTTAGTCAATCAACAGCAGGGACTGTTGCCCAAATTGTAGGGCTGGAGCAGAGGACCTAAGCAGAGACTCACTCTTGCCCTTGGCAAGTACTGCAAGAGATAGGGTTGCCTATTGAATTAAAGGCTAGTACTCTGGAATGTCATTAAGTACTTCTTTGGTTTACTCTCAAGACCATGATAAAAACTCATGTTGGTGGGAGATTTCTGGGAATTCTCCAAAAAAGTAACTTTCCCAACCAATGAAGTAAATGTTTATATTCTCTGAAGATGTTTGTATTTCTGCTGGAACCCTAATTCTGGGAAATTAACGATATAAGCATATATCCACCATGATCCTATCTATCTATCATCTATCTATCTATCTATCTATCTATCTATCTATCTATCTATCTATCTATCTATCTATAGGTTTGAGTCAAGGCTGACTTCTTTGAGGTCTATTATTATTGTCTTCATGCTGAGCCTAGGTTATTCTGCTATATCTGAATAATAATAAAACTTAATTTATAACCCGCCCTCTCTCCCTGAAGGGATTCAGGGCAGTTTACAAAAATAATAAAAATGGCAAGCAGTCAATGCCCAACAAATAACAACAATCATGCAGAACAAAGAATAAAATAAACACGATACAATTTATAAACAACCAAAACCAAGGGTTAAGCTAAATCAACATAATAAGTACAAGAAGTCAACTTGATTTAAAACACAACATGTGATGGAATCATACATGATACCACAATTCAAGAACAATATTGACAAGATCAAATGTATCCAGAGAAGGATGATCAAAATAATAATAATAATAATAATAAAACTTTATTTATACCCCGCCACCATCTCCCCAATGGGGACTCGGGGCGGCTTACATGGGGCCATGCCCGGGAAAAATACAATATAACACAATATAAAAACAACATATCATAATACAATTACAACAATACAATAAAGAATCATATACAGTACAACACAAAATCCAAAGAGCAGTATAACAGGGCAGGCCGCACTGACACTCAGTTAAAACTCGGGGTGAGAAAAGGATAAGAAAAAGGATAAGAATAAAACCACAGGGAACTAGGAAAAGATAGCAGACAGTCTAGAGGATAAATAATGGGGGCGTAACAAAAGCATGTAACAGTTACTCTCCGAAAGCACATCGGAAGAGCCATGTTTTTAGATCTTTCCTAAAGTCTGAAAGAGTGGGGGCTTGCCTGATTTCAATGGGCAATGAGTTCCATAAACGGGGGGCCACAGCAGAAAAGGCCCTCTCCCTAGTTCCTACAAGGCGGGTCTGGGATAAAGGCAGTGGCGACAGGAGGGTTAAAAGTCTGGAAGTCGAGTTCTATGAGAAGCATCTTAGGGAGCTGGATATGCTTGGGTTGGAGAACAGAAGGTTAAGATGAGACAAGATAGCAATGTTCAAAGATTTGAAAGGATGTCATGTAGAAACAAGCTTTTTTCCTGCTGCTCCAGGGACTAATACATGGAGCAAGTATTCAAACTACAAGAAAGGAGATTCCCACTAGCAATCATTGGCAATGTAATATAGTCAAAAGTAAATTAAATAAGCAGTGATTTTCTGCCCTTTGATAGATTTCCAGTTCTGGATATGAGTTGGCTGGCTTACTTTCTAATGGTAGAACGGGTCGCAAACCTCTTCACCCAACCCATCCAATCAGCAAGCAGATTGCTAAAAAATGTAACCCCATTGTGAGAAACCACTTGTCTGTGCAGAGTTTAAACTTAACCTTTGTGAAGATCATAATTCCATATCTGCTATGGCTAACAGTTTCCTCCTTGAAAATACAAACATTTATCTTTGAAGAATTCCGTTTGTTTAAAAAATAATAATCAGAATGACTTGATTGTTCCCATAAATGGTTCATTTAATTCAGTTAACATATTTTAAAAGAGGAAGCATTAACGAGAGTCAGCTAAGAATAGTTTCCTGTAAATGACATTACCTCTGCTTGTCCTTCAATCATCTAATTGCAGTTTGAAGGATACTGCTGATAATAATCACATTTGGCACTTGCTATAAAGAATCTTTTCACCCAAGGAGCTCAAAATGGTTTACAAGCTGAATGAAATGCAGCTTGCAGTAGACCTATTATGTTGTTAATTATTCTTGTGTGTGCTCTAGATTGCTACATGCATGCTGTGTTGTTGTTTTCATTAACACAGTCTCTTCTCTCACCTGAAAGTTCAAAGGAACAAAAACATATACATTAATGCACAGTGGTACTGTGGTCAAAAATAGTGGATAGAAAGATGTGAAGAAGAATTATGGACTGGATTCATACACAAACACCAATATTATCAACTGTATGGTAAACCAAGGTAAACATTGGAAGTCAAATATTTCTCAAACTCTCCATTTCCACTTCCTTTAGACTTCAGCTCCATAAGTCCTAGCTAGCATAATCCATTGACAGAAACAAACTTTTATCCTTAAATTGTGGCTTTGACAGAGACAATAGTTTTCTGACACACTGCACCAGTGGTTCTCAACCTGGGGCCCCCAGATGTTTTTGGCCTACAACTCCCAGAATTCCCAGCCAGTTTACCAGCTGTTAGGAGTTCTAGGAGTGGAAGGCCAAAAACATCTGGGGACCCCAGGTTGAGAACCACTGCACTACACATATTATAACACTAGTTAATGCTCGAACTTCATAATGGCCCTCTTATTCAGTTTATCAGATTTTTCTGGTTTCTAACCAGCATCACATTACATTCCAACAAAAACTTCCACCATTCATATGGTTATATACTCACCTTGGCTTTAGGCAACATGTTTCTTGTTTCCTAGTGACTATCTTTAAAACTGAACATGTCTCCTCATAAACATATCCATAAGTTTTGCATTTCTATTGCTTTACACATATACAATCCTCTAATTCATAGCTATATAGGTATGATAGGAAATTCACTCTATGCATCTGATAGAATAAACATAAGTTTACAAAAACTACCAACTTTTTTCTCCCAGTTGGTCCCAAAGGTGCTACAAGATCCCTTTGCCTCTGCCATGCAGGTATACACAATGAAAGCATTATTAAATGGTGCCCATTCAACTTCTGTTTAAAGACCTCCAAAGATGGAAGCCCACCAGCTTCAAATCTATTCCACTACAAATCTATTCCTACAAACTATCTACAGACACACAAAGAAAATCCAACAAATGTTACGGTCAGCGAAGGACAAGAGGGATCCTCTCTCCTCTGCAGGAGTCTACCGGATACCATGCAGCTGTGGACAAGTATACATAGGGACCACCAAACACAGCGCCCAAACAAGAGTCAAAGAACATGAAAGGCACTGCAGACTAATTCAACCAGAGAAATCAGCCATAGCAGAGCACTTGATGAACCAGCCTGGACACAGTATATTATTTGAGAACACAGAAATGCTTGACCATTCAAACAACTATCATGTCAGACTACACAGAGAAGCCATTGAAATCCACAAGCACGTGGACAACTTCAACAGAAAGGAAGAAACCATGAAAATGAACAAAATCTGGCTACCAGTATTAAAAAACTCTAAAATCAAAACAGTAGGTGGGAACCAACACTCTGAGGGCAGAGGACAGCTAATGACTGAACAAAGGATGCCCCTAGGCAAGAGACAAAAACCTTTCCAATGCTAATTAGGGTGATTAACTGAAACATTAATGCTGGCTTCCCAGTGACAAAGGACTCTTGCCACACCCTGGACTCTACACAGATATATATTCTTTCCTTTCCTTACTTAGTTTATCCATACCTCACAACCTCTGAGGATGTGTGCCATAGATGTGGGTGAAACGTCAGGAGAGAATACTTCTGGAACATGGCCACACAGCCCGAAAGACATACAACAACCCCAATCTATTCCACTGTTGGACAGCTCCTACTATCAAACATTCTTTCTAATGTTTAGGTTGATTTTTTTCCTTGGAATGTGAATCCATTGGTTTCTCTTCTATTTTTTGAAGCAGCAGAAAATAATCCTGTTACATCTTTACATAACATCCCTTCAGATATCTATGCCACCTCTCAATTTTTTCCAAGTTAAACATGTCATCTCCTTAACTTGTTCCCTCATTAGGCTTCATTTCCAGATCATCTTGCTCCCTCTTTTTTAGACATATTCCAGTTTGACAATATCTTTCTTGAATATTTGAAAGCTTTGTGAGGTGGTTTTTGATTTAGAGAGCCAATGTGATGTAGTGATTTCAGCACTGGGTTAGAAAAGGGTTCAATAGCTTGCTTGGTCATGGAAAGCCAGTAAGTGACCTTGGGCAAGTCACCCACTTCCAGTCCCAGAAAATGCTTCAATCGGTTGACTTTAGGGTCACCATAACTCAGAAAGCACACAGCAGCAGCAACAACAATGTTTTTGATGAAGAAAAAAATGAACGGAAAAGCATGCATATATTTGAAAAACATTCATCTTTTTGAAAAAATGCACACAAATGTCCTTTAGTCAGTGGGAGAAAGCCAAAAGATGTACACATTAGGGAAATACATACAAAATGTATCCAAATATGCACATAGGAAAAAGGAGAAACTGGGATAAAACTGGGACAGGATGGACTAGAAGATTAATACACTCTTATGCTACCACCCTGTTCATAGGATGCAAAAGTAGAGGCATTTGCAGAAATTGAATTACTTATTATCATGATCATAGTAGTGCATGTTGGAAGGCTTTTATGTTTATAAATCCAGATAGGAGTCTGGATAACAACTGTCATCTTATTGCTTCATGATAGTTCCATAGATTTCATTTTGAAGCCAAGTCTAAATCAAGGCAATAGTGTAATCCCTAAGTCAAGAGGAAAACGAGCATATTAGCATATCAGCAGCCAGGAGAATAATTGCTGTTGCAATTGCTTCAATCATCAAACAACTGATGGCAATGGCAAAGAAAGGGAGGTGAAATTACAGTTTCATGTACATTTTTCCAACCTTGCAAACCCCACTATTTTTTAGTTCATTTTGCATTGTCGAATTATATGGTTTTTGTAGTAAAAGACATTCAAAAGAACACCCTTCTACACCAGTGGTTCTCAACCTGGGGTCCCCAGATGTTTTTGGCCTTCAACTCCCAGAAATCCTAAGAACTGGTAAACTGGCTGGGATTTCTGGGAGGTATAGGCCAAAGCACCTGGGGACCCACAGGTTGATAACCACTGCTGTAGAGACTAAAACATGGATAAATTTTTTTGATGCAAGCCTATATATTCCTGATAATTTTAATAAGATAGAATGGAACTATTAATCTCTAGTTAAGAGAAACATAATGATATAAATAGCTGGGGATGATTCAGATGTAAGTGGGGTGGTGAATCATCTCTGGACTCTAGTGCCAACTTTGAAGGAGTTATTGAGGATTCAGAACCTTGGACAACTTCTCTAAAATTTAGTATAAAACAGGCCTGGATAACCTGAGGCTCTCCAGGTGTTTGGGCCCCCAAATCCCAGAAGCCCTAGCCAGCTTGTTCAATGGTCAGGAATTCTCAGAGCTGAAGTCCAAAACACCTGGAGGGCAGCAAGTTGTGTGGTCCAAGGTCTAAAACCTGTAGTCCCACTGACATCTAAATCATCACCAACCACTTCTTACATGATCCAGCCAAAAAAGTACAGTATTGCATCTTTGCACATGTATTTTCATTGTGTATTTGCATTTTTATGTGCAACGTTACTCTCATGGTATGAGTAATTCATGCAATGCCTTTAAAATCACAGCTGGCATAGTCAAGATTCATACTCCCTAGAGTAAGTAAGGATATATCAGGATGTAGGATCCGGTGATTGGGTAAAAGGATGTGTCAGATTAATAAGAACCTATAAATTGCCAGCTGTAGGCAAAACAGGTTTTCCCCCCTTCTTCTTCTGCCATTGCTCTGAAAAGGATCAATTTAACCCTGTGATCTAAAGAAACTGTGAAGCTGCCACATTCTGAAACAGACATGTAACCCAGAACTGACATCAACTCTGCCAAGCGGTACAGCATTTTCCATGAAAAACTTCTGACAGTTCAAATGAAATGTTGCATGCATTAAAAACCTGCCCTATACTTACATGTTCACAACCTCAGGAAAAAGTCTGATTAAGCTCTGGGCAATTTTCCATCCCAGACAGAATGTCAGTTCAAAAGTAAAAAACTAGGAAAGCAGTGGAATGTGACCAGAACCCCATTCATTGCCTACCTTGGGTATTGAACATAAGCCAGTGTGGTGAAGCAGTTTAAGTGTTGGACTAGAATTCCAGGAGACTGTGGCTCGAATCCCAGTTCAGCCATGGAAACCCACAAGGTGATCTTGAGCAAGTCACACTCTGTCAGCCTTAGAGGAGAAACCTCTGGAGAATCTTACCAAGAAAATCCTATGATAGCATTGTCATAGGGTTTTCTTGACTTGAAGGCACATAACAGCAATACTGAACACATGGCAAAAAGGTAGCCCTTACTTTATGTATTTATTTATTTACTATATTTATATCCCGCCTTTCTCAACTCCAAAGGGGACTCAAGGCATCTTACATATAGGAAACAATTAAATGCCTTAAAACAATATACAATGAAAGTAAACATTTAAAATTAAAATTAAGATGATGATGATGATGATGATGATGATAATAATAATAATAATAATAATAATAATAATAATAATAATAATAATATAAAACTTTATTTATATACCGCCCTATCTCTCAGAAGGGTCTCAGGGCGGTTTCCAATCATAAGAACAGCAAGTGCATTACATAACAGTATAATAAACATATTATTAAAACAGAAAAAAACTATACAATTAAATAAGCAATAAATAACACTTCAAAAATTGAAATACATTAAAACCTTTAAAACATTACCACCACAATTTAAAACCACACTATCCGCAATCATAATCCAGGCCATTCCGGTAGTCATTGCACATAATTCCAATTCAATCTTTTATACTGTGATTATTCTCTGAAGGCTTGATCCCAGAACCATGTTTTTACTTTTTTTCTGAATATCAGGAGAGAGGGGGATGATCTAATATCACTGGGGGGGGGGGAGTTTCACAGCCAAGAGGCCACCACTGAGAAGGCTCTATCTCTCATTCCTACCAATCGCGCCTGTGAAGGAGGTGGGACTGAGAGCAGGGCCTCCCCAGACTATCCTAATCTCCGAGATGGTTCATAGGGGAAGGTAGGACAGGTAGCCCTTGCTGGTCTCTCAAGATTACAGTGCAGTGAAGGGACTGCTTCAGCTAGGCAGTACTGGATGCATTCCAGTTGAGAGTTTTGACCATTTCCTGCTGTTGGAAAACAGAGCCCAAGAGGTTACATGACTGCATTTACCAAATGAAACAATTGTGTATTTATTTTATTGTTCTTTCAGAGAAAATGAAATGTTATCATAATATATATTTTTGTTGCTGTTGATTGACAGCAGGTTTCTTTGTGTTTTTTTAAAAAAAATTATAATTCATTGCTAGAATGTTATATTTGGAGAAGTTACGCGACAGAAGTGTGGTCGCAACCACCCGCCCCCCAAATACATTTTTCTTCAGCTGTAGAAATCTAGCCATTTCCTGTCAGGTGAGAGTAATGGGAGCAGCAGGCAAACGTCTAGATATTTTCCCATAGCTTTTTTGCTGTTATCCAAATTCTCCAACTAAAAAAAGTACAAGAGGAATTGGCGAATTCATCAACAAGAAGCAAAGGAGTAAGTTGTAGTTTACCAACAGTGTGCCACATTTTTATCTGGTTTTAATAATTTCCCTTCCCATCACAGAGCTGTCCAAATTTCGTTACAGTCTGCCCTCCATATGCACTGACTCAGCATCGATGGATTCAACCATCAATTGATTTAATTTTTTTAAACCCCACCTAAAAGTACGTCTTGATTTTGTCATTATACATAAGGGATACCATTTTACTATACCACTACATATAACTGGACAGATTTTGGTTTCCATTGGGTGGGGGTGGTAATGGCCTGGAACCACACTACTGTATGTTGTTCTCAGTTAAAAGAAATACACCAAATGTGTCTTTCCATTCCAACCAATTTGTACACTTAGAACAGGGGTCTTCAAACTTTTAAAGCAGAGGGCTGGTTCACGGTCCCCCAGATTATGAGGGGCTGGACTATAGTTTGAAAAAAAAATGAACAAATTCCTATACACACTGCACATATCTCATTGGTAGTGTGAAAAAATTCATGTAAGAACAATATAAAATTTAAAATTGTGAACAATTTTCACCAACATAAGCTTTCAATGGGAAACGTGGGCCTTCTCTTTGTTGATGAGCTAGTCAAGTTTATTAGGATTGTTGTTGTTTTGTTCCTTCAAGTTGTTTCAGATTTAGGGCGACCCTAAGTCTAAAGTTTAGGGCAGTGGCCTGGTAAATGACCTTGGAGGGACACATTTGGCTCCCGAGCCTTAGTTTGGGGACCCCTGTCTTAGAGAGACTACCAGACCATCTCATAATAATGACCTAATGAAGATAAGCTTTCTTAAAATGTGTTTCTCATTCTATTTACAATTGTGGTTTTCCTCCACACCTCTACATTCAGAATTCTTTTCTTTTTTTGCCGCCTGCTGTTTGTAGAAACATCACAAGGAGTCAAGAGGAAATTAAGCTTTCAAAATCCAGCATGCCTTTTCAGCAAGATCCTAGGCATCTTTACTCAGAAGTAAATCCCACTGACTTTTACACGACCCTGTGCCAAGTGGACACAGATTGCAACTTAAGCTGCATAGCTCATTTTGACTTAGCTAGAAAAGAGCCTTTGCGAAGGCACAGCTGTGGAGAGGACCGAGATAGAGCCCAGTTCAATGGCAATTATGGGGAAGTCAGTGGTTTTACCAGAAACTGAATGACACTCATGGCGCTAACAAAACCTCTCACTTGGCCTTGGATATTAGACCAGACCTCAATTAAAGCAATATTCTTTATCTGGCCAGAGGGATTCACTTTCTCAAATGTACACCTACGTCAATGGCAATAATAAGCAAGAAGTGACACAGGTTTAATATCTTGCTTTCTCTTTTTCATTTCTTAGAAATATCATCTCATTTTTAAATGTTTGTATTTATTACCCATTGTAGAACTGTTGCTGGATGAAGCCACACTCAACAGTTGTCATGAAAGGGAGAAATAGCATGTCATTTGTGCAACAACAAAATCATTCCTCAGCGTGGAGAAATAAAAACTTTTTACAAGCACCGGGGTAAAAAGCAACTATTTTATCGGAAGCTATAAAGTGGTCAGTAATATATACAACAATGGCTGAGTTTCTCTGTCATGCATGGTTTGGCAAACAGTGCCTTGCAGTTTCAGATTTCACTATGTATGTGACACCAATGGCCATTTAAAAAAAAAATAATTATATGTGTAACATTTCCAAGGATTGATTTATTTCTTGGAGGTTTTTTTAAATATTGCAAAGTAGCCAAAAATATAATATCAATGTCATAGAATCATAGAGTTCGAAGAGACCTCCTGGGCCATCCAGTCCAACCTCCTGCCAAGAAGCAGGAAAATCGCATTCAAAGCACTCCCAAAAGATGGCCATCCAGCCTCTGCTTAAAAGCCTCCAAAGAAGGAGCCTCCACCACACTCAGAGGCAGAGAGTTCCACTGCTTAACAGCTCTCACAGTGAGGAAGTTCTTCCAAATGTTCAAGTGGAATCTCCTTTCCTGTAGTTTAAAGCCATTGTTCTGTGTCCTAGTCTCCAGGGCAGCAGAAAACACGCTTGCTTCCTCCTCCCTATGAATTCCCCTCACATATTTATACACAGCTATCATGTCTCCTCTCAGCCTTCTCTTCTGCAGGCTAAACATGCCCAGTTCTTTAAGCCGCTCCTCATGGGGCTTGTTCTCCAGACCCCTGATCATTTTAGTCGCCCTCCTCTGGACACATTCCAGCTTGTCAACATCTCCCTTCAACTGTGGTGTCCAGAATTGGACACAGTATTCCAGGTGTGGTCTGACCAAGACAGAAATCATATTAATAGTGGTGTTCTTTGCTACAGCAGAGGATACCTCCCTTACTACATCTAAGGTGCATCTTATTAAGGTTTGTTCAGATCTTGGAAAAGTTCCTTTTTTAGATAACAATTTCCAGAATCTTTAAGTCCTCATGGGAATGTTTTAAAACCAAAGTAAAGGTTTCAAACCAGCATAGTATGATTAGTTGGGTACAGGGATAGGATTCCAGAGAACATGGTTTGAATCCCTGCTCAGCCGTCAATAATTATTGCAAAAAGAAAAAAAGCACCTTGGATAGGATTGCAATAAATCAGGGAAGACTTCAGTGCACATAACAACAACAAACTGCAATGTAATCATAGTTAAAAGTCAACTGCTAGCCTACTCAGCATCATTTAATCATTAAACAGTTGCCTTGTAATCCAAGTGTCTCTGTTAACATCAAACGCCCTTTTGCCAGCTGAAGATGGGAGAATGTTAAGCAGTCAATGAGTTAAACCAGCAATTGCCACCAATTTAAATGTTTCCCTTGTTATTGGCTCTCTCTAGTCACCATCCGGGAATAGTTTGGCTCTTCTCATATTATGCAAAAGAAAATCTCCGCCGGGAGAGAGGGAAAAGGCCGTCCATTATTAATTAGATATAAATTATTCCTAATCTACACACAATGCCTATTCCCTGGTTCATCGAAATGCAAATTGCACTTCAGAAACAATATGTTAACAAGTCATTTGTCAGAAAGAGACAGGATCCCAAGCCCAGTATAAAATATAGAACAAACACTTCAGGCTGATTTTAAAGAATATACCCATTGAAGGTTATGAAGGAATAGCAAATACATCCAAGATGGGCGACACCAGGAACAAGATATTTCACAGTAAAATAAATAAATAAAAAGGTTGGTTTTAATATGGAAATATTCACACAATAGGTCTTTCCCAATAACGGTTTTTCATAGTATTGTAGCATGAATGGTGGGAAAGGACAACTGAAAGAAATAACAGAAGATAAACTTTGTATTTAATTGTTTTTGAAACAATTTTCTTGAGGTTCTTAGAATATATATTGCCCTTTGGAAGAGTTAGCTTTTTAAACTAAAAGTTCTAGAATACTCCAGCCATCATGGTTGAAAGCTTCAGGAAAGATCACTGAATAATAGCACCCAAGTAGCTTCCCAAAAAAAGCTCACTGGCAATGGCATAATTATAGCTTTAATTACTACAATCTTCTTACAACAGCTTTATTGGTCGGAAGATCATAATGTGGGTTAAACCCATTGGAGCCCCCGGGGGCGCAATGGGTTAAATTCTTGTTCCAGCAGGACTGTTGACTTGGAGGTTGAATTGCTGACCTGAAGGTTGCTGGTTCGAATCCGGGGAGAGTAAGGATGAGTTCCCTCTGTCAGCTCCAGCTCCCCACGTGGGAACTTAAGAGAAGCCTCCCACAAGGATGGTAAGACATCAGTGACCTTGCAGATGGCCAATTCTCTCACAACAGTATCTCAAGTCACTCTCGACATGAAATAAAAATTGGCTGATTCCTCATTCTAATCAAAGGAATAATTATTTCCTTGAAAATCCTAGAAAAATTTAAGCAAGAGTGTATTTACGCTGTAGAATTAATGCAATTTGATACCACTTAAACTGTCATTGCTCCATGCTAAGGAATCATGGGTTTCATAATTTGGCACCAGTACTCTTTGGCAGAAATAACTAAGAATTTTATATAACTACAACTTCCATGATTCCATAGTGTTAAGCCATGGAAGACTGCTTCTACATAGCCACATAATCTAGATCATAATATGGAAATCCAGTTCCACTCTGAAAAGTCTCCAGATGCACCCCAGGAACCATGAAAAAGTTCTTCCAGCATCCACAAAGCTCTCTTGGTGCTAAATCAAGCCAACAGAATGACATTTTTTTTACCCGTTTGAAGAAATGTGCTGAACTTCAGCAGCCCATCAACTGAGAATCAGCTATGGAACTCATTTTTCAACTCAGAAACAAAAAGAGGATAGCCATTTCTTCTCAAGGACGGAGGAACATGGTATTTGTTTGTTTTCCTGAGAACATCATATCTCAGTTGTTCTCAACCTGTGGGTCCCCAGATGTTTTGGCCTTCAACTTCCAGATATCCTAACAGCTGGTAAACTGACTGGGATTTCTGGGAGTTGTAGGCCAAAACATCTGGGGACCCACAGGTTAAGAACCACTGCCTTAGAGTGATATTTTAATTTGTCTTCTTGATTAATCCAATTTAGGTTTTTAAACAACAATTTGTTTCAAAATGGGCTTTTAATTTAATTCAGTTTCCATAGTTGAGCTTATTTGGATTCAAGACTATATTATTTTTATCTGTAAACTACCTTGAATTCCATCTTCATTGGGATCAATAATAAATAAATAAGTTTCAGAAGCTTGTGATGGCATCCACATTGTAGAATTAATGCAGTTTGACACCATAATCATGGATAATTCTGAACAATGACTCCTAGAATCCCACTGCTAGTATAACCAATGAACATGGTGATTCTGATTCAAATGTAATTTTTCCAAGTTCTGGGGATTCTGTTAAAGACATCATCCTTTGAATTCTGGGCAATATTAATATGTTGAAATTTCTCAATTTTCTGAAAAATCTTCAAAGATTTTTTTCCCGCTCTTCACAAAAGAAAGCCATTTTACAGAATTATCTCTAAATATTCTTCATTTTCTCTATGTGCCCCAGTTGCCATTCTGCCTTGCTGACACCTGCACTACACTCAGTTTGTCTTGAAGGAAGTCAAATGGCTGCCAGGCTTCCAGGTTGTGCCAGCAAAAATGAGCTAACCCATCATGCCACAAACTGCTACCTTTTTCTGTGGTCATCGGTTATGGCAATCTACCCTTCCCCTGTCATGGCTGAATATTAGATATAATAATTCATGGAGCAATATTCAATGAATAATGCACCACTGCGATGATAAATTATTTAGTGTTTTTTATTTGACCCGCTAGAGAGCTTGTTGAATAACCCAAAAGATTACTCTTTAAATAATGTATTTGGAGGATAACCACATTATTCATTGATTGCTTGACAAATGGTACACATTTCACCCACCTTCCTTCCTTCCTTCCTTCCTTCCTTCCTTCCTTCCTTCCTTCCTTCCTTCCTTCCTTCCTTCCTTCCTCTCAAACCCTAACTTCAGTATCCATGCCCATATTTTGGATTATGATCAATATGAGGCAAACATTATCTTCTATACAGTTAACCAGGAGGGCTCAATTGCAATATAAATGGCCAGAAAATATTGTTTACTTCATTGCTAAATAGTTGGGCCTTTTGTCAAAGTCCTTAGAAAAGACTCCCGAGGAAACTCAGATTTGTCAGTCAAGAGTCCCATTCATTCATTCGTTCATTCATTTCATTTCTATAAGGCTTTTCTCATCCCTAGGGGGACTCAAAGCAGTCTAACAACATAGTAAATGGCAAAGATTCAATGCCTCACAACCATAAAAAGAAAAAAAAATGCAAGTCTACAAATGATACATATAACCATAAATAAGCAAATTAATACAATATAAAACATCAGACATATCAAAAAACATTAAAACATTAAACATTAAGGCATTTAAAACATTGCATAGATCCTATGATTTCCTATAGCTGCTTACATATTGCAATCATTCATCAAATGCCTGTTTTTAAACAGCCAGGTTTTAAACTGTTTTCTGAATGTCAGGAGGGAGGGAGCCGATTTAATCTTGCTGGGGAGGGAGTTCCACAGCCAAGGGGCCACCACCGAGAAGGCCCTGTCTCTCATCCCCACAAATCGCGCCTATAGATAGAAAAGTAGACAAAGAAAAGAGTAGCAAAATAAGTAGAGAATTCTCATTATAGAGGTCTGTGACTAATGGGATCCCAAAGGTCCAATGCTTCTGAATGAATCCAAAAATCAACTGCAGTTTAGGATGAAAAGTGAAGTGGACAAATTTGCTAAGAAGAAGGGTAGTACAATCAAGAAGTTTACTATGAAGGATCTCTCCGCTAAAACCCGTGACAAGGAACTCTAAATACCTTTTCCTGAACTAAAATGCCAAGATTCCATTGGATGGAATGATTGAAATTACATGTTTAATTGAATAGTGGCAAGGGATCTCAATAAGATTTTATGGACAGTTGCTTTGCAGGAAGATAACATAAGAATGCCAAATACCTACCATCACTGTTATCCCAGCAAAATGCATTTATATGGCCAACTTTAAAAAAAATTGAATTGTTAACTGATATCCAGAAGCTTTGGAATAAATATAATCAGTACATACTATCAACAAATATAACCCTTTTGAACAATAACAACAAAATCTCAGCCTCTTGAAAGAAGCAGCTGTCGTCTTTATTATAACCCTTTTGAACCAAATTTAGCAAATTTCCCCCTGAAGGGAATTTTATCAGGAAGTCGTGGGAAGAAGGGCAGCCTAGTTGATTTCTTGGCATTGAAATCAAGACACGAAAATAACTAGATAATCAAGAAGCTATCATCTCCACAGTACATCTCCACATTGTACTCCTACATTCATTACATTGAACAAGTATTCAGCACAGTTATCCAATATGGCACATTGTATTCTTGTCTGCTGATTCTCCTCCATTAAATGTGCTTGCTTAGAACATATTTTAATTTGCAACATCTCTATGTATGTGTGTGTATGTTTGTGTGTGTTTTTTAAAAGTCTTCTGAACATCAGAAAACACACAATGTCACAGCAATGACAATTGCTGTTGCACATACGCTCCCGAAAGTCAAATGAATTCCAATTTCTTTCACTGGGGAAGCAGAAAGAACCCAATTATTGCCACTTTTATGATGTGCACTTTTACCTTGGGCATCACTTAGGAACCAAAAGCAACATGTTTTAGATTCTGAATGCAATCTTCTTTCTCAAAAGAATGTGGTTTTGCTTCTTTTTCTGATTCTTACTATAGCTATAATAACAAGAAAGTCACATTATGTCATGTAAGCTGAGGATGGTGGGAGAGAATGGAATGCAATATTTTTATTTAACCATTTAAAAAACAGCTGTATATTACAAAAACTGCCATTAGTGAAAATGGGAAACGGGGCCTAAACCTTACTGCTAATTCTAGGTAGAGTAGATCCAATCAATTATTGGTTCTCCACCTGTGAGTCCCCAAGTTTTTTGATCTACAACTCCCAGAAATCCCAGCTGTTATGATTTCTGGGAGTTGAAGGCCAAAACATCTGGGGACCCATAGGTTGAGAACCACTGAAATAAATGAACTTATCTGTACACTCACACACCATTTAATACTTGATTAATTGGGTCTACTCTAGTTCGGCCTGGGATTTGAGTATAGGACTTCCCTGTGAACACCAAAATCTGTGAAGGCTTACGTCTCAATTATGTACAATGGTGTAATGAAATCGTGCCCCTTATATAAAATATTGTGGTTTATATAAAATATTTTTAGAATCTTGTTTGAATGTTTTCAAGCTGTGAATGATTGAATCAATGGATATGGAGGGCCAACTACACATTTCAGCCTTGCTCAAAGTCAGGTAAAAAAATGGCCCATTATTTAACTATATACCTGTTTCTGGTCTCATGATTTCATAGTTGCCGTCCAATAAAAACTTGATGTGGCTTAGGTATTAAAGTGGGGAAGAAAGTATTAGACTGGTGCTATTTGAGTGGAGAACTAAGGCAGCAGAAAAAAGGATAAGGAGGTAGGGCTAGTTAATCATTAGCTGCAAACTCATGAATATCAAATCCAAATCTGTCTCAATGCTATGGAATCTTGGGAGCTGTAGTTGGTGAGGCTCTAGCACTATTTGTCAGAGAAGGCTAAAGGCCTTGTAAAAACTTTCCGGATTCCATAGCACTGAGACATTACCATTAACATGGTGTCAAATTGCATATATTCTACAGTGTAGTTGCATCCTAGGACTAAAGACTTCATCACATTAAGCCTGGGATTTGCCATGCATTATGGTGAATCCAGCGGGATCCAATGAGGGGCGTGGGGAACCCACTGCCCCATGCTTTGCATTACCCACCTTCCCCCTCACCTCATCCCATGGGCAGAAGCATAGCCACCCAGCTTCCCCCAGTTTTTCCTATGTAACACGGGAAGCCTCCTGTGCTGCTGTCATGGCCCCTTACTACACTTTCACTTCACTTGCAGCACATAGCCCCACCTAAAGTAGATCGACATCGTGGAATGAGAGCTGGTGAGCTCCGTGCTGCAAGTGAAGTGGAAACGTATGATGGGCAATTTTGCCCGTCTGATGAGGCTGTCAGTTTGAGAGATGGAGCATCATTGCTGTTTCAATCCTTTGGCTGTATTGCCAAGATGCTCTCCCGGAGAAGTCCAGGAGATCAGATGCAGAGTTTTCTTATTGTAGTTAATGACACTACAACAGCAGTCATTTCCAGATAAATAAGCAGGCATTAGAAAAAAATAAGTGCTCCAACACTAGTCGCACAACCACTTTCAAATCAAAATGACAGTCTTTAAACCAATGATGGCCTGCAAGAGATCAGATGTTGATCCATGAAAATTATTCAGGAAACAAAGAAACCAAAAGGCCATGGGTACAAAGACAGTATTATGCCTTGATGCAATGGGGGGATAAAATATTCCAGTCTTTCATATCAGAAAATCATTTCATTAAAAGGACTCAGACTGTGACTGTAGTCTTGTTGTTCCTACTGTTCCAACAGTTAAACAATAAAAAAGAAACAATGGACTTCAATATACAATCCTGAAGTGTTGAATGAGTCTGAAAACAATTTCACTGTGACTGTGACCATCATCAGCATTTCCAACAGCAATGCAGTTATCTCCTAAGGGAAACCGGAAGCATTATATAAAGGGTGACTGAAGAGGCAAAATGAATAGGAAGCCCCCTTGGAATTGTTACTCTTTGTCAAATTCCAAGCACAATCTACCTTGTGATCTAACATCCAAACAGAGATTCTAAAGAGAGTCTGAGCAATATATTACTGTCAAAAAGTGCAAGAAAGAGTTCATACCATCAGGAAACATCTGCTAAAGTTGAACCAAAATCAGTTTTCTTGGAATTATAGCTACAGTCAGACCTCCATATTCACAGATTCTGCATCCACAGATTCAACTATCAATAGATTGAAAATATTTTTTAATCCCAGAGACAAACTTTGAATATGTCATTTTGCATAATGCACACCATTTTATATGCTATTGCATTAAATGAGACCTGAACATCCACATATTTTGGTATCCATGTGGGGGGGGGGGGGGGGTACTTGTACCAAACTCTAACAGGTAGCAAGGGCCCATTGTATTTATTCTTTTAAAATATGTGCTTGATCTTCTATGTGATTTTAAAGTTATCACTTCAAGGGTACCATCCATCAATCTTGCCCTTGGTCGGCCCTCTTCCTTTTTTCTTCCTTTTTCCCATAATATCTGCTTTGAACTGGGTCATCTGAGTCCACGCTGCCATATATTCCAGTTCACAGTATTAGGCAATGGGAACACACATTTGTTAACACAATATGCACTTTGTTCCTTTGATCTGTACCCTATTTTTCATTTGTAAGAAGGTGAAGTTCAGAGCAGCTAGAAAAGGGAAAGGAGAAATAAAACTGGCAAACATTACAGATTTAGGAGATATTCATGCCCCTGAAGTTAGTGTGAACTTTCTTTGGACAAAGAAAGGAAATCAATTTTGTGAATTTGATGAGAAACAATGCTTTTAATGCAACTGGGGGTTTCTTTTTCATTGTTGTTGTATTTCCTATAGAGATAGCAAGAGAGTAGGAGGGAGAAAAAGACAAGCAGGAAGCCCTTCATGTTTTAAGTGGAGAGCTTTACTACTTTTGCAAAGCTGCACTGCCAGCAATTCTGAAATGTTATGGCAAAGCAGCATTCAATGAGCCCAGACTTCTAGCTGAGGATATGTTTGTGTGAATAAGTGCGGGAGACCTTTTTACATAACGATTCCATGGAGAAACAGGCAGCGCATAACTATATTCTCACAGCATCATGATCAGCAAATCTGTCTCAAATTAAAAGATGAACCGAGCTTCTACTACGACTAGAGGCTCCCCAAGTATTTGAGGGGGGTGGCCAGGGAAGTGTGGCAGATACAGCTTGTCAGGTAATTTATGGGTGCTGATAAATGGGTGGTTACTTTCCTTCCTGAAGGATGAAATAGCTGACTTTGTTTCCAAGAGAGATCGTACTTGAAGAGGAAGGAAGTGATAGGGCTGCATGTGTGCAACTGCTGAGAATAATATCGGTATCAATGAATATATTTTTATGCTGGAAATTACCCCCAAACTAGTCATTATCATGAGCCGTATGACAGCTGCAGGAAGTAGAAACGTATCACAAAGAGCATTTTCCATCAAAAAGTGCTGTTTTGCAAGAGAATTTTTTTCTTATAGGAGCTACAGACAAGACACATGTTGCTGTCAAGGGAGTCTACTGTAAAACAATCCCTACAACCAAGATTTTGGCAAACTTTCACCAACTATATTTTTTCTCACCTGCATCACGGAAAATGTAATGCTACCAACAAACTGGTTCGAACCAGAATATCCTGTAAGTAATTGTAAGTAGGAAAGTGTTTTGTGGATATCTAAAATAAACAGAAATGTGAAGAAATTAGTAACTTAGCATGTGTCTGTATTGTACACTGCCAAGAAAGCTGAAGATCTTGTGAAACTACAGCTCTCATGATTCCATAGCACTGAGCCATGGCCCACAAAGATATGTAAGGGTGCACCTGTAGAATGAATGCAGTCAAACACAACTTTCAACTGCACTTTGGCAGAGAAGGCTAAAGGCCTTGTAAAAGGCCAACTCCCAAGATGCCACAGCATTGGGCCATGGCAGTTAAAGTGGCATCAAACTGCATTCATTCTACAGTGTATTTTCAACAATGAATGTATTTTGAACATTCGTAATTTGTGCCAACCTCAGCAATGTCTATTCTTTTCAAATGTCTAAAAAATATCAAGGTCTGTAAAGGTGAGACATGTCAAGTCTTGGAAATTCCTCTTGGCATCCTTTCCTTGGCCAACTGATGAATTAAGTGATCTCTGACTTTGCCCTCCACCCTGTGTGTCTTCATTGGAATAGATTGGAGCTTGGCACTCTGGGCAAACACCAAGATTTTGAACAACACAATTATTATAAATTGTAAATGATGGCTGAAATCCTATCGGGGAGTTACAGATGTGTAGCCACCATAGTTATGTAGCTATGAAAAATCCTGGTTTTACCCTCCTTCATCTACATTTACTGGACAACAGATGATGTGATCAATGGGAGTCCATCTGCTGTCCAGGAAGCAACTTACAAATGCCTCCACCTCTCCCATAAACAATCCTGATTGTGACAGACAGAAACGCAATTCCCTGTTGCAATACCTGCTCACAGAATAGATTGCTTGGATGAGGGTGTGGGTGGGAACACTAGTCAACTGCTTCCAGAGTATTAGCAGAATGCATATCTGTCCATCACAGTGGTTGCTGTCTTTCATAACCTCTAAGAGGTAAAGGTTTCCCCTGACATTAAGTCCAGTCACGTCTGACTCTGGGGGTTGGTGCTCATCTCCATTTCTAAGCCAAAGAGCTGGCGTTGTCCGTAGACACCTCCAAGGTCATGTGGCTGGCATAACTGCATGGAGCGCCATTACCTTCCTGCTGGAGAGGTACCTATTGATCTACTCACATTGGCATGTTTTCGAACTACTAAGTTGGCAGAAGCTGGAGCTAACAGCGGCTGCTCATGCTGCTCCTGGGGTTTGAACCTGGGACCTTTCAGTCTGAAAGTTCAGCAGCTCAGTGCTTTAACACACTTCGCCACCGGGGTTCCTTACATGTCTACATGTCCTCTACGTGTCTCCTAAACTATAGAATCCACAGGGATCATGAATACCAAGCAGCTACAATTACATAACTCTAGTCAACTGCTCCCTGAGCATCAGCAGAATGGACCTCTGTCAATCATAGTGGCTGCTACCTGGAGACTTTCATGGCCCATACATGTTCCCTAAGCTAGAGGGTGAATTGGAATTTTGAACAACAAATGGCTATGGATGCCTAACTCTAAGTTATGTATTTGTAACAATTCCAGCTGACATTTTATTTTCCTTTTGTTGAGGTTAGGGAGTTTTTTGAATAAAATGTGCAGCTTGTCCACACGTTATTGTTTGAATAAAATGTGCAACTCTGTATCCAGCTGCGAGTCCCAGGTACGCAGTGTTAATTCTTTTTTGATCTCATTTGAAGTCCATTATCTGTCACTTTTTCAAATGATATAGCAGCCCCTTGTCATTTTTCAGGTGGTGCTTTCATTTTTAAGTCTCAGCAACATTCCTTTTGGAATTTATTGTATGCAGCTGAAGTCTTGTGTGCAGATCTCATAGTCCATTGGGTAATTGACTTTGGCCCCTTCCCTCCCATAATAAATAAGTTAGATTATATTGAAGAGCCTTTAAATTAACAAAAGGTTAAATAACATTTTATGAGTTCCCAAGGTGGCTCTTTGTCTGGCACCATGTTTTTGGTAATACATCATTATAGCAATAGCACTCTGTTGTATTATCACAATACTATTATGAGTGAGCTGTTGCTTTGAATGCTTTACTAAATAGGCTTCCTTGTCCCCAAGAGCTTCTAAGCAACCACTAAATTTATGCTGTTTAGAACTGCTTAGTAAGATCTACCAGGAAAAACATGCTGCATGTAACTTAAATAACAATTCAAGTTTTGGAATCATTTTCTCAGCAAGCATACCAGCTTAGGACTCAGCATTTGGCTTTCTAATTTTCATTCATAAAATTAAAAAGATTGCTGCCACTACTATAGATAGGCATTTACAACTTGTAGTGTTGTTTATACTAAAGTATAAGTCTATAATCTCTTTTTTTTAATAACCTCCCCCTCCACATTTAGGTTGACCTATCCACCATTCAATATAAGTGACTCTTATTAAAAAAGGAATAATCTCTGAGTAGAGTGGTGAAAATCTTTTATAAAAACGCCAAGTCCTCCACTCTCTCTGCTGTGGTGCTGATTTTGACTTTTTTTAATGGTTAGACAAGAAAATGGCAGCAGCAAAGGGTAGGCTGAGTAGTGCTGGTGCTTTCCTTTTTTGCAGAATGATTCTCAATTTATCCACAGGTAATCTCAAAATCCATTATTTTGGCCCCCAAAACTGCCCTACAAACAAACAAGTATAGGCAACAATTTAGAAATTCTGCTATAAATTGATAACTGTTTTCTTTTTCTGAAGATCACAGAACAGTTCTCAATTTCAATGATCATGTCACTATATGTTTACCAATAAATATTTTGAAGAAAATTTCTTTAAACAGGTAGATTTAAATATTTACTGCAATACAATTTTTCAGATGACCGATTTGTCCAATTTAGCCTTAAAGTGGCTCCTGGGACTGACAATTGGATGGCTTGTAGGAATTCCCATTGCCTTCTGACCTGGCTGCCTATAATAATTGCCTCTATTCACTAAGGAGGAGAAGCCTGTGTAAACATAAGAGAAATAATCATTCCTTCCCTCCGTTCCTGCCATTTAGGCTATTAAGATGCCACATGTAAGCAAATGAGTAAAATTGTATGGGCTTGGTCACAATGCTGTATCATGAAGATGAACAGATATCACAAAAGGAAAGGATAAAGGAGGAATTGAGCTAGAAAAGATTAATTTTATAACTGCAATTTCCATATTCTCTTAAATAGCATAGGAAGTCAAGTAGCACTCTATGTATAAGTCTAGAAATTTTAGTTTAAAAATCAACCCCAAAAACCTGGTTGACTTATCCATGAATCAATGTAAGCAATGTACCTTAACTCTTATTTTAAAAAAAAAACAGGAACTATCCTCTTCTCTGAGTAGAATGGCAAAAGTCAAGAGCTTTGTTTGTCCTGGGAGAACTGAAAAACCACACTAAACCTCTCTTCTCTATCTGCCACAGCACCATTTGTGGTCTCTTTTAATGCCTCCATCGGAAAATGGCAGTGGTGGCTAGCAAAGTGGCCTCCTTAGGTGGTGATCACACTTCCCTCTCTGTGTGACCCTCAACTTACCCACGGGTCATATCAAATCCCATAATTTTGTCTACAAAATCTGCCCTGAACTTCTACCTGAGCTTGACTTATATATGAGTATATATGGTGGTTCAATAAGGAATTTTTCTAAACTTCAAGAACAGAATAGGAGAATAGAATTTCAGCAAATAGGTGTCTGGGACCACCAAGGATCACAACATCTGTTGATGCCTGAGCCTCATTATACAATGGCACACTAAAATGGTGTCTCTTATAAAAATGCAAAATTAAATTTGCTTTTTTGAATTTTTTTATTAAAAATATTTTTAAGTGGTGAATACTGGAATCTGTGGATAAGAATCTGTGGATATGGAGGGTTGACTAAACATGCAATAGACATCTTTAGGTTCAAAGCCTTTAGGTTCAGCTGCATCAACTGTACCATTGAAACAATCCTAATCCTGCCTTAAATCTAGGTAGGATAAATTAGCAAGCAGCATATGTGCTTCTTTGCTCGCAAAGACAATGCTTACAGTGCTGTAAATTCACAGAATGCCAACAAAAGGTTCTGTCAGCATAGAGCCAATGAGAATAGAACACCAGGGATGTGCTAGGAGCAAGTATAGATATGGGATAAACAAATATAGAATGAACAGAATGCTAAATTGCAACTAGTGATTTACGCCACATGGAGACTTGCCATTTGAAGTTAATACTTCATGCTTCCCTGTTCAAATGAGTTCCCAAGAACACCATGATATCAATGTCCCTTCTATCTTTGTAGATTTTGGCAAATTCTTCAAAAAAATTGACAGAAAACGTATTTTGCAGCTTGTTGTTTGACATGGATAACAGATTGGATAATATTGGAAGATGAAATGTTATTAAATTTAAAGGAGAAAAATCTGAGATTTTCCTGCTATAAATGTCAGTACAGGAAGCATTTTACAGCATTGAGAAAAATTACAATAAAAGATGATTAATATATTAAGATTTTTTGAAATGGGAAAATGGCCAATCTAAATTCAAAACAAGGGAAGTGTTCATGGCATATGGATAGAATATAACCTGGTACCAGTACAGATTATTGTTGGAAAGGGGTTTAAAATTATTTGATTTTGAACAAAAGAAAAATGTTGGAAATGTTTGAAGAAAAATAGGAAATGCCCTACTATGTGCAAAAATGCCAAAGAATTTTGGAGATAAATTTATGGTGTAATTCAAGACATTTTAAAAATAAGAATCGGTTTCAATGCAGAACTCTTATTTTAGATGTTAGATGATCAGACAAAATAGGAAGATGAGAGAATACTGTAGTACATGTTAACAGGAGCAAGAACACTATATGCTCAATGGCAGGAAAAAAAAACAAATATAGAAATATCACTTGAGCCTGAGAAACATGGAGGGGAACAATTGCATCCCGTTCCATTCTGGAACTGACCAAACAGTTCAGATGGGCCCAAAGTCAGGATCAGAATTTGGACTATTCCCCACCTTTGGTTAACACAGGGCAAGTCTGCATTAAGATAGTCTTGCCCTGCTTTGAACTGGATCAGCTCCATGTGCATTTGGCCACCATGGAGCTGTTCTGATGCAAAACTGATGTAAGGACCCTTCCAGACAAGCCCAAAAATGGTACCTGTTTTACATGGGGTGTCCAAATGATGTCTCAGGTAAAACTAAATTAATCTGGAGAAAACTGGGATTTTTCTGTTTGCTCTGGATTAATAAAACACCTGAAAAGATCTGGAGCATAAACTCAGGTCCAGATCTTTCTGGGTGAGGGCCCTGGGGGGGATTGCTTCTGTAGTCCTGGGGTTCAGTCCCCATAGCCATGTCAGTTCTTTGGGCTCCTGGAGCCCAAAGGTGCAGGATGGCATCTCCCCCACAGCCCTCTATTTCCCTCTCAAAAACTTACTTCAGGGCCCTCTGGCAGTGCAAGCCTCTCTGAAGAGTATTGCTAATGTGCAAAAATTATGAGTCAGGAATGGGGGGAAAGTGGGAAATCCCTTTCCCCTCCTGAAGCATCATTTTCACATGGCAGGAGTACTCTTCAGAGGGGAGTGGGGGGCTGAAGGGGGGCTGGATGCAAACTTTTGGTTGACTCAGAATAGTATCTAGCCACCCCCAAGGGAAAGCCTGGGATTGTGTGAGGATGTGAGGATAGAAACCCAGGAGGAACTGGGTTAAAAAAAAAAAACCAGTTCCTCCCAGGTTTTGGGCCTGTCTGGAAGGGCCCTAAGTGATCAGTGAAGATATTCAGTTTCCCTCAGGCCCAGCTAGTCTGGCCAATTGTCTAAGGATGATGAGCTTTTGTGGTCCAAAACATTTGGCTTTTTAAACAGATTAATAAGAATAAAATAGAGAGGTAATTCAAGCACTGAGAAAGAGATTTAGAATATGCAGTCTATCTTGGGAAAATGACTTTACAAAGATAACTGGTGGTTAGGTTGTATTTAAGTAGACGTGTATGTATCATTTATGCGATGACTCATCCGCCAATAACACCTGTGAATATAAATAGTCAAATGCTTTCATTCCATGTTGACATGAGTATTCACAAATTCAGTTTGGCCTGAGGCAGCAACTTGGCATCCCAAGGTTTACATGTCTATAGCCAACAAGACAATGGCTGGTATGCCAATTATAATTAAACTGTCTTTCAGAAGTCACTACTGCAGTCAAAGAAGGCAAATGTTTTCAACCTGGAAAAGGTGTACCAAATTTTCCTGACTTATCTAGAAGTCATAAATGAGATTTTGCCTACAGCCTATTCATAGCTGTTTCACAGTGGATGTTCACTCACTTCTGTTTTATAGCTGTAGCAAGATTTCATCACAATTTTGTTGCCCCAAGAAATAGTTTCCAATAAATTTGACCAATCCCTTTTAAGGGTATCTAAGGTAGTGACTCTACAGATACTTCAGCTCCCTGAAATATACAAATGGTACTACTGGGAACCAATTGAATCCCATCTCCAGAAACTAATCAGAATATGTATCTTAGTGCCTGGAAAAAGAAGAGCCCTAGCTTTGAGACAGCAAAAGCACAATGTTCTTCTCCATTGGTCAGGAATCTAGTAATCAGACCAAAACAATCTAATCCAGAGATCTCATAATAATGCTCCCCCATTTTGATCCTTATTCACTTTTATGCCTGAAAGAGAAGTCCAGGATTTTAGAGCACAAAGTCTCATCCAGGTTCTAGCTATTATGTTTATCATTATGTTTATCATTAAGTTTATCATTATGTTTATCTAAACACTGTTTTTTTTCTAAAGTCACAGTGATAAGCTTCCTATATTAACATTTCAGTTGAGGCTGCTCACTCATAGCTCTGTCTCACCCACACTAGGGACCTCTTCACACATCCTCTGGGGCAATGCCATTTCGCCTTGTGACCCCCCTCACACACTCCCTCCCTCCCCCATCAGACAGGGGCAATAGAACAAGGTGCTCATTGACACATTACCCTTTCACCCTTCACAATCGCAGAAAGGGCCCAAAAATGCAGGTAGCTCCACTTAGCTTTCTGTAGTTGTTGAGGAAGCATCTTGCAATGCTTCCTCAGCACTTGGAGGGTAAATGCTCATGTGATGGCACTTGGCCAGCCCTATCTCCAAAGTGCTGCAAAGGGGCAAAATGCTCCAGTGTGATGAAGTCATTGTATTACAATTATGTTGGTCAAACACTATTCCATTGCCAGTGTTGAAGAAAGATTCAACTGCAAATCCCACTGAGTTTTGTGCATCAAATGGGGTTGGATCGCAATCTTGTCCTTCACTTAAGCCAGCAATTTATCTTGGGATATCCCTGTTGAAGAAATAAACATCGAGGAATTCTAGCTGGGAAATATATGGGAGGCTGAAGGGAAACATGAAGACTAGGTACATGGATACAAATATACCACTTGTTTCTCTTCTGAATTCTATTCCCTTTCAACAGTGTTTGCAGTTCTCAGCTCTGTCTTTGCTGCTCAAGGTGTAAATCAGCTGTGAATTTCTATTTGACAGTGCCACCCAAAGGGCTTCCAAAAATAATGCCATATATGACTCACTCTTGAGTTTTGTAACAGCAATGTCTAAAGGAAGCACACCAACTTGTGACCCGTAAAAATCAACAGAGCTTTTACTGACCCTTTAAAAGGCACTGTAAGGAAGCTTTTCCTTGCAAAGCTGAGGACAGCATGAAACTCATGGAACCTTTTCAGATATTGTTGGCCCCATGTTGTTGATAAATTTATCACGGTTATAGATGCCTTCCTCAGTAAGAGTGGGCATTGTTCAAAGTGAGAAGCGAAATTTTGTCGATGTCAAGGATCCTACTTCTAATACAATACAGGTGGCATGAAATGCCTCCACTTGGGAACAAGATAAATGCATGGATCTTTGTATGATGCAAATGAATTGCCTCGGGCTGTGACCATTCAAAGAGTTAGCCGCTCAGAAAAAAATGACTATTTGGAATCCTGCCATGAGCATTCATGTATTTCTGAAAAGCAGTAGGAAACAATTCTGATGCTCTATGTCCTCAGACATAGTTCATAACAAAGGTCTGAGGCCTAAATCAATAAGAAGCCCTTGGAGCACCAGAGAAAATTGTTGAGGCATTCTTCTATCATGTGTTGAATATGATACAACATAGCACACCATGGTTGACTTTGGAAAAATGCATTTATTGAAGGGAGATGACTTTTATAGTTGGAAAACATTTGTGTGTTTGTTTTAGCTTTACACTGGAAATGGCAGCTCCTGAATCAGCAGGGAGAGTGCAAAGGGTGTTTGCACTACAAATCCATAGATACATTCTGTGTGAAGGACTGGGTGAAAAGTTCTGTATTCAGCAACAATGTTTCCTAGGCCTGTGCGATCAATGAAAAATGTTTCAATACTCATTACAAATTAGGGGGCACTCACAAGTCATTTCCAAAGTGTTTCTAAAATATTGTAAGTGTCCGTTTCATTACTATAACGAGAGTAATAAATTATTCGTTTTTATTCTATTAAGTAATTGTGCAAGGGCAGGAGCTTCCATGGCCCTCTTCTCACTCATTTTTAGAACTATTGGGGTGAACGTTTCACTCATCTATTAATTTTTGGTGATTGTTTAAGGTTTTTACAAAAACAGTTTTAAAAAACTAAGTACAAGAACTATGTAGGCAGTTTTCCAGCCTGCTTAAAACAAGCCATTATAAAACTGCTATTGATAAAACCATCACTGGACCCCACTCAATTGGTGAACTATCGGCCTGTTTCCAAACTCCCCTTTCTTGTCAAGGTCATGGAATATGTGGTGGCCTCACAACTCCAGACATTCTTGGTAGACACTGATTTTCTGGATCTGGCGCAGTCTGGCTTTAGGCTGGGTCATGGTACTGAAACAGTCTTGGTTGCCTTAGTGGATGATCTACACCGGGAACTGGATATGGGGAGTGTGTCCCTGCTGGTTCTGCTGGACCTCTCAGAGGCCTTCAATACCATCGACCACAGTATCCTTCTGGGACTCCTTGCAGGAATGGGCCTTGGAGGCACTGTTTTACAGTGGCTACAGTCCTTCCTCAAAGGTCATTCTCAGAAGGTATTATTGGGGAACAACTGCTCAGCCCCACAGCCTTTGTGCTGTGGGGTCCCGCAGGGCTGATTATTGTCCTCCATGTTGTTTAATATCTACATGAAGCCGCTAGGAGAAATCATCCGGAGTTTCAGGGTACTGTATTATCTGTACGCAGATGATGGCCAACTCTATCACTACTTTTCACCTGCTACTAAGGAGGCTGTTCAGGTCCTGAACCGATGCTTGGCCACTGTGACAGTCTGGATGAGGGCAAACAAATTGAAATTGAATCCAGACAAGACAGAGGTACTCCTGGTCAGTCGCAAGGCCGAACAGGGCATAGGGTTACAGTCTGTGTTGGACAGGGTCACATTCTCCCCGAAGACGCAGGTTCACAGCTTGGGAGTTCTCCTGGATTCATTGTTGAGCCTGGAACCCCAGGTCTTGGTGATGGCCAGGGGAGCTTTTGCACAATTAAAACTTGTGTGCCAGTTGCACCCATACCTTGGGAAGTCTGACTTGGCCACGGTAGTCCACTCTCTGGTTACATCCCAAATAGATTACTGCAATGTGCTCTACATGGGGTTACATTTGAAGACTGTTTGGAAGCTGCAACTGGTCCAACGGGCCACAGCCAGATTACTCACTGGAGCATCATACGGGGAACACACAACCCCCCTGTTGCACCAGCTCCACTGGCTGCCAGTTTGTTGCCGAGCACAATTCAAAGTGCTGGCTTTAACCTATAAAGCCCTAAATGGTTCTGGCCCAATTTACCTGTCCGAACATTTCTCCTCCTATCAACCATCTCGGAGTTTAGGATAATCTGGGGTGGCCCTCCTCTTGGTCCTGCCTGCTTTGCAGACACAGCTGGTGGGAACGAGAGACAGGACCTTCTTGGTGGTGGCCCTGCAACTATGGAACTCCCTCCCTGGGGAGATCAGATCAGCCCCCTCCCTCTTGATCTTCCAGAAGAAAGTAAAGACATGGCTCTTCGACCAAGCTTTTGAAAACCTGGTGCAGCAATATACATAAAAGACTTGGAATTTGACCAATGGAACGGCCTAGACCTTGCTTTTGAATCACATGATATTAATGGTTTTAACTGTGTTTTACTGTAATTTAATATGTATTTTAAAATGACATTTCTGTAATCTCTTTGTAATTGTTTTAAACGGCACTGAATTATTGGCCATGTTATTAAGTCACTATGAGTCCCCTCCGAGGTGAGAAGGGCGGGGTAAAAGTATAGTAAATAAATAAATAATAAAATATTTCCTTGAATTTCTCTACAATTACATAACATCATTTTTCCCAAGTTTCAGAAAGATTAACACAACTCCTGATTTTGGGGGAATTTTTACATATTGGTCAATAAATTAAATATTTTTCAGCTGCTATGGCCGGCTAGAGTGGGTTAGAGTGAGTGTGAGATGGGATGGGGTGGAGGCCACACTTGGAGGACAAGACACATTTTCCACTGCAAATGAGCCCAGCAAATTTCAGAACTTTTGTGTCATCCAGATATTTTAAGGAAATTATTAATGTTTCCAGAAATAAAATCCCCTATATTTGTACCTTACTGGAACAACTTTTTGTGTGCTTTTTGGCTGAATGCACACAGATAGCATGGCATCAGTCCTTGAAAATATGGCAAAAAAAAGGCTTGTGCCTGACTGAAACAACTTGTGTGCTTTTTGGCTCAATGCACAGAGATAGCATGGCACTAGTCCTCGAAAATGTGGCAAAAAGGCTTGTGTCTGACTGATTCGGGACCACCAAACATAGTGGCCAAACATGAATCAAGAAACATGAAAGGCACTGCAGACTGGTTCAACCAGAGAAGTCAGCCATGCAGAGCACTTGATGAACCAACCTGGACACTGCATATTATTTGAGGACACAGAAATACCGAACCACTCCAACAACTACATAAAGAAGCCATTGAAATCCACAAGCATGTGGTCAATTTCAACAGAAAGGAGGAAACCATGAACATGAACAAAATCTGGCTACCAGTATTAAAAAAACCCTCTAAAATCAGAATAGTCAATAAAGAGCAAGACTCAAAAAGCAAGGGAAATCCAGACAAAAATCAATTAGGGCCAGCTAATACCTCCTAACAAAGGATTCACCTGGCAGCTACCAGCTAGACCTTAAACTGTGAGCCATTAAAATGCTAATCAAGGTGGCAAATTGCAACATTCACACGTACCTCATGCAGACAAGAGTTCTTTCCCCCACCCTGGATACTCCACAGATATATAAACCTCACTTACTTTGTTTTCAATATACCTCACAACCTCTGAGGATGCCTGCCATAAATGTGGGTGAAATATCAGGAGAGAATGCTTCTAGAACATGGCCATACAGCCCAGAAAACTCACAACAACTTAGTCTCCTTCCTTCTCTGTCTCTAGCGCAGTGTCTGCCTGCCTGCCTATAGTACTATCCTGCCTGCAAATGGAGACTGCAGCGTGGTGCTCAGGAATTTGAAGAGCAATGTCTGCAGCTCCGCCTCCATCTTCTTTGCCCCCCCCCCCCAGCCCTGATAGGCTGAGAGGAATGGCAACATATTTGGCTTCATCTCCTGGTAGTGCTTGGTTGCTCTGTGAATTAAAATTGCATCACCGAGAGTTACAGCATTTACATAACTTACCAACAATACCATGTGAAAGATTCGATTCTTTCTAAACGTGATGCCCATACATTGAATATTTCATTATATGTACAAATCTAATGGACTGGATGAACAACAACCCCTAGATCTGACTTACAATGGACAATTGAAATTTTGCACTGCCCTAATGCTTCCTGCAGTGCCACAGTGATCTTGAATTCTTAGTTATTTGCAATATCTACTCAGGACTATTTTTCTTCTGATTATAACAACTTGGCAAGTTGATTATTGAAAACATTTTTCTATCAATGTCTGTACTTCATAGTGTGCATCTATACTCTAGAAGAGGCATGGGCAAACTTCAGCACTTCAGGTGTTTTGGACTTCAAATCCAAAACACCTGGAGGGCTGAAGTTTGCCCATGCCTGCTCTAGAATGAATGCAGTTTGAACCCAGTAACTGCCATGGCTCAATGTTATGGAATCATGGGACCTGTAGTTCTACAAGGTCTTTAGCCTTCTCTGAAAAGGAGTGCTGGAGCCTCACCATACTACAGCTTGTAGGATTCCATAGAACTGAGTCGTGACAGTTAAAGTGGTGTCAAACTGCATAAATTCCACAGTGTAGATGACCCCCAGTCTTACCAAAGAGGAATACACCTACCTGAGGTTTATGTGGAAGAGACAAAATTTGGTTGTAAGGAAATAATGGTCCTACATCTTCTTTCCTTCTCAATATTTTTAAGCTGAGGGCTTAAAATGTATTCATTTTACATGCAATGTTTTCCTAATATGGCTCCCAACGTAGTTATACATTGCAGTATAAACTTTAACTTCAAACACTTTGACACCACATAGGAACAGTGTTATGATTTCTCTGTAAGTGCCATGGTTGCATCTCATAAAATCCTAGGGGAGAGCTCTCTTAGAATGCATTTGCACTGTAAAATGAACACAGTTTGACAACACTTTGACTCGAAGTTGTAGTTTTTCAAAGTCTTTAGACCTCTCTTTTAAAGAAGATGAATACCTCATACAACTGCAACTCCCATGATTCACTTGCATTGAACCATGGAAGGTAATAGTGTCAAACGGCAATAATTCTACAGTGTACATGCACCGTTTAAGAAGGCACTAAATCTCTCTGGTTGAGAATGCTAATGCACCTCTCTAAATCACAAATTCAAGGATTCCATAGAATGGAACTATGGACATTAAAGTGAAATCACACTGCTGTAATTGGGTGGTGTGGAAGGGCCCTTAGTTTAATACCGTATAGTGTGGTTTTTCTTCACTCTTTAACTATCTGTTTTACCAGGGCAAGTTATTTTGGATATTAGATGTTATGGTAAACTCATTAGTAGTGAGATATTAACAGTTAATCACTCATTAATATTGATTCTAAAATAATAACACTAATTATCTCTTTCAACAAACCAACAAACAACAAAGAAAAGCCTAAGTTACTTTAAGGGATAAAGTCAGCATTAATGCTGATTACCACACTAATTAGTCATGGTGAAAAAAGAGGCCATTTGATCAACACCAATTAGTACTCTGCCATTACAAAAGCCCATTGCAATTAAAGCAAACTCCTTTTTACTTTACCTCCCACCAGGCTAGACTTAAATCCAGAACAGAGAGCACAATCGAAATGAATTGTTTTAATAATTTAGGCAAACCTCAGGTCAGGCTTCATCTCCATATTAACTTCAGTTGCCATCCATTCGCTAGATGTCCTTGCTCCACAGGCTCAGTAAACCATCACGACTGGAAAGTGTCCATGTCTAAGCAGATCAGTATATCTGACAAAACAAACTAGACTCTACTGTTTGAGAGAATGGCTTTTGGAAGCCACAAATCACTCTCAGTCAATGCTAAGTATATAAAACAGAAACAGGGAACTTTTTTCCTCCTTACTCACAGCAACAGAGTCATAATTTCCAACCTTGATCGTGTGCTTCCTTTTTGATTCACGTGTAACTTTGCTGTCACACTGACTGGATGAGAACAGCTATTTTCTAGACTTGGTGATGTGATGCTAATAACACTAGTCAGGTCGCTTTTAATACTAACTAATTCATATTATGGGATAGATCTTTCTGATACCAACTTCTTTGAGTTTAATGTGAGTAGTATGTTGCTTCCCGCCCCATCAGATTAATATCCGTTGTCACCCGGTGTTCTGGAAGAGCATAAACAGGCCGATGTTTCTGAATTGCCATTGATAGCCACCAAAAGCAGAGCTAGGATGCTTACAATCGCTTTACAAGGTGAAATTTGCAAGTAAAATCCTCACCACAACATATTTGTTTCTCTGGAAACCTGAGAGGAAGGTCCCATCTATACTGCCATATATTGCAATTTGAAACCGTGTGAAGAGTATGAAAGAGTGATGGCTCTGAAAGAGAAAGAGTGTGGTTATCAACCTACATTCTCTCTCTCTCTCTCTCTCTCTCTCTCTCTCACACACACACACACACACACACGTTTCCTTTATCCCCATCTTATCTCTCTTTCTCTTTTTCTCTGCCACAAAGAAGCTCTCTACATTTTACAGCTAGCATTACTGTCCATAGCTTTTTCCCTTGCTTGATCCTGTATCCGGTCTTCAGACTTCAAGATGATCACTACACAGGGTATGTTGATCAGTTAGTTCAGTTTGGTACACTGTGTCTACCTAATAAAACAGTCAGAGAAAAGCAGTAGATTCATTCTTAAATCACCATGTGAATAAAGAAGGGAATCATAGCTGAAGGTGAGGAAAAGAAGAGGAGAGATTAGAAATTTGATCATGAAGGAGAAGACATTGGCAGTGATAAAGAGTAGAGCTATTATATGACCCATACCCTAGGAACTTTCCCAGATCATATGGTCTAGTTACTTGCCCTTGTTAATTGCTAAATTAAGGCACTGTAATAATAATAATAATAATAATAATAATAATAATAATAATAATAATAATAATAATAGATAGATAGATAGAGATAGAGATCAAAATACATATAATGCACAGAAATACCTCCGTTTCAGATAAAATAATACTTCTCCCTCTCCCTCCCCCCCCCCCAACCCTAGATAAGCTTATATGAAACTTTCTTCAAATTTTCACTGTTCATCTCTTCCCAGTTGGTCCTATCTCAATTTCTATCTGGCCCTAACTTTGAGCTGCTCCATCTCACAGCATCCACAGACTTCTTTCCTTTCCCACATTGACATTCAGCACATTAATGCAAGATGAAATCCCCCTTTCACACTTTGTGAAAATAATGTACATATTTCAAAAACTGCATACACCCAATTTCCCAATTGATCAAATGACATTTTAAGAGAGTTTTGCATACACTTAAATGTATGCATTTTCTATGTGAACTTCTCAAAAGTTCTGAGAGTGGTGGGTTAGGACACCCCCAAAACTATGAGAGGATTCCCAATGCAAAGTGCAGATGGAGACAAATTTGTTTGAAATCTGATTTCTCACATATTTCTAATATATACATTATGTGGTTTATTGTAAGAGGTACCTGCATGCAATTGAGGCAGCTAAATTCCAGGATGAAATTATCTGTAACAATGCCACCCTCTCAGAAAATGTCTTCTGCATGGCTCTATTCACAGTTCTTTTGAAAACTCTTTTTTCTTCTGTGACATGGTTGCAAAGTAAGCTAGGAGAAGGGGATGAGTCAAACTGAACCCCATCCTATAAATATATCTAATAATTATTTTGTCAAAAAAGGCATTAAAAGTAAAGATGTTTTGCTCTGTCACAGACAGGTAATGGACAGCATTTAATTACCTTCAGTGGAAAAAAAATGAGTAAGGAAATGTGCACAGTATAAGTGACTTTTCCAGTCTGAACAGTGACTATAAATAGTAGGCAATGGACTGGTAAGTGTGATGTACACATATCCACAGAAACAGAGTACCAAAAATCCCAAGGGAAAAACCAGATGGAAATTAACAAGAATTTAAAAGATGTCTGATGGTTTTCTACCTCACATACCATAAGATGTAAAAACAAAAACACTAAGGATCTCTTCACACATGCTGCCGAAATCGCCTAGTATTGTGATGGATCATGGTGATCCTAATGGTACTTGCCCATGGCCAGGGCCGTAGCCAGAAAAAAATTTCGGGAGGGGTTTTGAAAATTTCGGGGGGGGAGGGGGTTGAACCCCTAGCACATACCCCTCCCCGCTACAAACCTGTCAATATCTGCTTGAGATAGTGCCTGGAGGGACTCTTAATGTTTTGCATCTCATAGAATTAGCATGGGGATTTGGTTAACCAGTTAAAATTCATGAGTAAACGAGATTTTTTTTATAACTTGAAAAATTTCGGGGGGGAGGGGTTTGAACCCCTGAACCCCCCCCCCTCGCTACAGGCCTGCCCATGGCATGTGAGGACCTGTTGCCCTGCACCTTGTACTGTTCCAGTTTCCCTAATATCTCATTGCATGGGGGAAGTCTCAGTAAGCTGGGTCAACCCTCCCGTTGTGCACTATCAGCTATTTTTCGGCAGCGGCAGGTTTTTTGGTTGTTTTTTTTTTTTTTGCACTTTTGCCCCAGAAACACTTTTCCATTGTGTGATGGGAGCCAGCAGGCAAAAAACCCATCATCACTGTTGATTTTTAGCCCAAGTAAAGAGGTCCTAAGAGACACACCAGATGAGAAATGGACCGTAACAGGTATAAAATGGTTCCAGCTTTTGAAGCTGAAAATGACAAATCAAGCCTGAACTCTCCAAGAAGCCAAGATGACTAAAATGAAACAGTCATACTTTAGTCATATCATGAGACATCATGGCATCATGACTAAAAAGAGACAGTAAAAAAAGACCATATGCCAGGTGGATAGACTCAAGGAAATCAAGGAAGCCATGGCCTTGAGTCTGCAAGACCTGAGCAGGGCTGTTCATGATAATGACGAAGTGACTTGAAGGTCAAAAACTACAGATCAAAAAAGAAGTGTAGACTATAATTATTATTTAGATATATATTTATATCATCTTCCATCATAATACTTAATGTGTTGAGGGATATTGCCATGATGAAATGATGAATCTCCTGGAAGAGATTGGTTGTCCTGCCTTGAGGAGGTAAAAGTACTCATTTATCTCAATGAGTGACACTGAGAGACTAGACAACCACCTCCAAGTTGTTTATGTGACTGTGTGGCCATGAGTGGCAGATAGATATTAGTCTTAAAGGTATAAGGCTAATTTCTTATACATATGTAGAAGTTATTGTTTCTTCCCTCCACACTAGCCAAAGCCCATGGCCAACTTACCATAAGTTGCTTCAGGCTCACTACCACAGCCCTTCCATCCTGACTGAAAGTAGGGATCGGATAATTATTTGACTATGTTTCTACAGCCAGACATTAAATGTTTCATCCACTGATAATGTATTTGCAGCCAGATATGAAATTTATTATCCTCTTGATAACTCCAATAGACCTCAGTGTAGGATGTAATCGTAGCCAGACACTTCTCAAATTCTCCACATGCTCCTTGAACATAATTTTGTGGATAAATGTATGGCCAGCTATAAAACCAGAACTACTATGCTAGAGCTGGCCATTCACTAATCAAAACTATCATAAAGTCACTACAACCTCCACGTCTCCATTGCACCATACAGGATTGTGCTCTGTGCATGTCTTGCTATCAAGCTCATAATCCGTCCCATAAATGAGAAAACCTAAGAGGAGGACATGGGAGATAAATATGTTTTAAAACATTTCTTTAATCCTGTTCTTACACATGGTAACTGTTTTCAGAAAAAATCAAAGGCATTGTCCCTATACTTTGTGAGAAATACCAAATAGATTACAACTCTTTGTGATTTTTATGTGGATGATATCTAAATAAGCAATAAGTATTTGATTTGATATTAAAAATGCTGAATCGGAGATATTTATCTAGTGTGGTTCAATATGGCAGTTCAGGAACTGCTTTGCAACACATTAGCTGTTAGAAAATCTGTTCTTTGCTTTCTAGGAAAATCTTTCATACCAAAATTGAAAATCGTCTCCTGCTTGTCTGGGTTTTTGGCTTAAAGATGAGATATATTTTCCATCAGATTGATGTGTTTGCTTCATGAGTAATTAGTTAGTAGTCATGCCAACAATATGTTAGAAAAAATTACTCATAGGGACAATTCAGGAACTAACATTATCTGCAATTCTGAAATGTTTCTGACTAGAAGGCTTTTCTATAGCAGTTAACATTTTTGTTTCAGTTGCATGAGAAGGTGGATGACGGGAGGGCAGTGTGTCTCAGCTGACATGACAAGCCTTTAGAGAACGTCAATCATTGCAGTTGGTATAACTGCATATCTTGCTATTCCTCTTCCCGTTCCTCTTATTTCAAGAATGGGGAAATTGTGACTTGCACACAGCCGTCAGGCCCCACGAGTCCCAGAGGTCCACCATTTTTTCACCAAAATGGCCCATACCATTAGAAGACCTCTTGAAACAGTTTGTCCCACTCCATTCCACCCATCAAATACACACACACACAAAAACCCTCCTTGGCAAAATAGTTGGTTTTCACCTAAAATTGAAACCAAGAGTGGAATGAGATCACTTCTGGGCCACACAGAATCCATTAGAGTGGCCCAGTGGAAGATCACAGGCATAAATAAGAGTTCCTGATTTTGGTGTGTTATACGTATGTACTGTATATAGTGGGAAGAGAAAACTCAGCATATGCTTGGTTGGCTTGACTCCTCTCTGATATCAGCCACACAGCTGAGTGCTTTTCAGGCAACCTCTACTAGTACCAATTGATTTTTTTTTTGTTATAATGCCACAAAAGGAATGTTATCAGAGCTTCTGCTGGGATGATCAGAGCTAATCTTTGCCAACCAGTTCACTCCAATGAAAAAGGACCTGATCTCTCCAACCTTCTCCTCCAATTACTTTGTTTATTTTATTTATTTTATTTGACTTGCTTTTTACCCCACTTTTCTCCTGCGCCAAGGCAAGACTTGAAGCAATACAATAAGAACATACAAAGTAAAAAATTAAAATAGATTAAAACCTGATAAATTCCTTATAGCACCCTGATTAACTAACAATGTTAGCAATAAAACCTTATTTACAAATATAACATGCATATTTAAAATCTTTAATTGACCCCATTGAGAGCCAAATTCCCACACTCTTGGATCTAGTAAGACCCCCTGGACCATCTACGATTTTAATTTCCACCGAAGGCCTGTTCGAACATAAACGTTTTCACTCCTTTTCTAAATGATAAAAGAGTGGGGCCAGCCCTGATTTCTCTAGGTAGGGCATTCCACAAAGCTGGGGCCTTCCCAGAAAAGGTCCCTTCTCGAACAGCTTTATGCCACTTTTGGGATGGGTCTTGAGGTGTCAGCACTCGATCGAAGTTGCCTTCTGGGTACATAGTAGGAGATTTGCTGTTTCAGGTATCCTGGTCCAAGGCTGTAAAGGTTTTATAGGTTAAGACCAGCACTTTGAATTGTGCCTGGAAACAAATGGGCAGCCAGTGGAGCTGTCTCAGGAGAAGGGTAGTATGTTCCCTTAGCCCAGCTCCAGTTAGAATCCTGGCTGCTGTCCTTTGGGCAAATTGTAGTTTCCAAACATTTTTCAAAGTCAGACCCACGTAGAGTGCACTGTAATAATCAAAATGGGATATAACCAATGCATGTACTACTGTGGCTAAGTCTGACTTTTCAAGGAACTGTAGTAGCTGGCGTACCAGTTTTAACTGAGCAAAGGCAGTTCTGGTTACCACTGCCACCTGGGCTTCCAGGATTAGGGAAGAGTCCATGACTATCCAGAAGATATGACCCTGTGATTCCAGGGGGAGTGTGACCCCACCTACCACAGATGGTGTCACTATTCATGGGTTTGGATTAAGTTTCAACTTGTTAGCTCTCGTCCAATCCATGACCGCCAATAGACACTGGTTTAGGTCCTTGACAGTTTCCTTGGCAGTTGGTGAAAAGGAGTGATAGAGTTGAGTGTCATCCACATACATATGACACTAAACCCCAAAACTGTGAATGACCTCTCCCAGTGGTTTCATGTAGATGTTGAACAGCATGGGGAATGAATTGAGCCCTGCGGTACCCCCCCCAGGACACAGGCCAGGAGGTAGAGCAGACCTGGGGGCAGCACTACCTTCTGGGTATACCCACTGAGAAAGGACTGGAACCACTGTGCCCCCCAATCTCATCCTAGCAAGATGTCCCAGAAGGATACTATGGATGATAGTATTGGATGCCACTAAGAGGTCTAAGAGAACCAGTAAGGTCCCACTCCCTTTATCTATTTCTCTGCGTAGATCATCTACCAAGGTGACCAAAACTGTCTCAGTCCCATACCCTGGTCTGAAACTGGACTGACATGGATCCAGATAATTGTTGCCTTTATACAAATTATGGACAGGTCCTACCATTACTTAGATTGAGATATAGTGTGTTGTCCAGATCCACACATTCTGTATCCACTGTTTCAAGTATTCCTGACTTGGGTTCTTTTAATTCCAAAAGGCAAATCAAGATTTTGTCCTTTTCCGATAAAGGACACCAATTTACTATTCCATTATATATAATAGGAATTGAGTATCCATGGATTTTGATATCCGTGGAGTTCTGAAACTCAATCAAACAGATACTTCCAGCAGCAATGTATAAAAGAGAAATGGAGTGAGTTTTTTCAATTTATCATTAGCAGTATTTTATTACAGCTAAAGATGGGGACAAATGCAGGAGAAATTATCTCCCTCATGTGTCAAAACATGGCTTCCTTCAGGTGTCTTTGTTTGCATGTATTGAGGGGAGGGTGACATTTGCTATCCAACCAGTTTTGAGCCATCTTTGGACTAACCCTTAGCTCTCTCTCTCGCTCTCTCTCTCTCTTCCCTAACTACATCTCAGCCACAGTTTCTCTATTTCTTTGCAATAATGTAATATCTTGGCATGCAATGGTAGTGGTGGAGTTGGTGAATTGACAATTAGAATTAATAATTTAACAAACATAATCAAGGCAATCAACTTATTAAGAGATTTCAGCCCCTTTGCTAAGTCTAGAGTAAAAACAAGAGTGGCTTCACCACACCACTGCCATGGAAGCCAACAGATACCATTGCTGACATGAGAACTAGACTATCCCTGCTTCGTCTATTTTTTCACTGTAGCACAAGGTGTTGTTTCTGTTGCTGCAGAAAAAGTTGGCCCTCAGAGTTGCACTGCATCTTGCTGTCAAATTTTGCTGTTTCTGGTGGAAAGCAAAATCCTTGCCTGAGCACATGTTCCCCTATACCTAATTGCTGAAATTGCCTAGGTAGGAAACAGCATATGTAAAATGATATTGCCTTGCAATTAGCTAAAGTGTTTCCTGATTGAATCAATCTATGGCAAATTTCAGTTGACAGATATGGAGCTTCAAAACAGGGAGGAAAGATCATCTATCTTTTCATGAAATAACAATAATGAAAACTGACTATCAGTTCTGGGGTAGAAAAAGATTTCCATTGTTAAGAAAGCTGAAGCAGCTAAAATGGCACAAAGATGGAAGGCTAAAGTAATACTTTCTGCAATCTTTACAGTACAACCCCCTTATCCACTCTCCAAAAACCTTAGTTTGAATTATAGATTCGCTGTGGCATTCTTTGGGTGGCCTTTCATCAGTCATTTCAAGTCAACCTTCTTCAACATGATATCCTCCAAATATATGGGACTATAACTGCTGTAATTCCTGACCACTGACTGGATGTTTGACCTGTAAGCAGTGAGTTCACTTCCATGATGGTTATGCTCTTGCAATAATTACTGATATTACAATGTATGCTGATCATCTTGACTCTCATCTGTCCCTCCATTCTTTTCCTTTTTGAATGTTTGCATTTATTTTAAAGAGCATTAAAAAGAAAAATAAGAGTGCTTGGGCAGGCTGGATGACTTTAGGTGAGTCACTCTCAGCCCCAGAAAACCTATTAATAGGGTCGCCTTGGGGTCATCATAAGTCAGAAATTATTTGAAGGCACAACAGCAGCAGCAGCAGCAGCAACAGCAGCAGCAACAACAACAACAACAACAACAACAACAACAACAACAACAGCGATCTCCATTTAAGAAAACCAATAAAAGGTTTTTACCTTCTTTGTGAAGGAAAAATAGTCACTGCTGACAATTAGAAGATGATGGTATTGATTTCTCAAAGAAAGTTCTGGAGGTGTACAAGCAAGTTGAGTATTTTATGGTCTAAGGAGCATCAACCTCCTACTGGGTTCGTGTCATGCCACATATGGCTCTGTGATAGATATTGTCATCACGCTGGAACATGCCTGCATGGGTTCCATCCCAAATCAAGGGAACTCACAGCAAGGAGCCTGGAATTAGTCACAAATGTTATTGTGACAGAAAATTAATTATGAGCTGATGAACCAGTTGACAATTTGAATTTGGAAAAAAGTAGAGTTACTTTTTGACAGTGAGGTTAAGCTAAAAGACTTCCAGCTCACCACTAATTTCAATCAACTTTCTGACTCACAATATAAATTTCATGATGTAGAAAACTAGTAGGGATGACAAATGTTTTTTACATGAAGGCTTGGCAGTAGGGAAAACAGAATAGATTACAAAACTCTTTTACTTTACATTTAATCTATAGATTGAAAAATTAGAAATACTTTTATTGCGTTACACAATTTTCATACTTTAAAATAATGATTTAATCATCGTTCTTGTTCTTTTTCATTTAATATACTACTGTTGTTGCTACTAGTCTTCTGCATAAAGCAACTTTATCAGAGAATAGGGTATTTTTTCTTATTTTAAAAATGTAAATTACTAGGACTGAAATGAAAATGCAATAAGTAAAAGTTCCTCTACTTTCACTGGTGCTTTGCCAATTGTTTAAAATGGTTTGATGATTTTAGAAAAACTGTCTTCATTCCGTATTGATTGTTTGGCACCAATACTGTGAGCTTCCAGCCCAATTTGATTGGAAAAATAGTTATTTGATCACTATGATATCCCTAAAAGATTATTCTCCCTAATGCAGTGGTTCTCAACCTGTGGGTTCCCAGGTATTTTGGCCTACAACTCCCAGAAATCCCTGCCAGTTTGCCAGCTGTTAGGATTTCTAGGAGTTGAAGGTCAAAATATCTAGGGACCCACAGTTTGAGAACCACTGCTCTAGTGAGACTGTAGGGAACAGGAAAATGATCCCTCATCATGGAGTGGGTGGAATATTTCCAAGGCAGCAAGAGCTAAATGAAAATATGGCACTGAACAGTATTGAAATAAAATGTGAGCATTGGAAAAACAGCCATTTCCAAGCAGAGAAAGGTAATTCCATTTCAAAAATCAAAATAGAAGAATATTCCACAATTTACCACTTACATCCTTTTAGAAGGAAATGTATGGAAGCCACAAGCCCAAGTCATACATTTTTTGCTTAAAATCATATAGAAGTGCCAGGTATGCACTCTAACCATAGCCATTCTGTGGCTCGTCTCATTTTGATGTGGATGACCTGCACATTTACTGAAATCATGTTCTACTAAACAGATTTTCAAAACTTGAGATGACCAGAAATAGCATGGATACAAAAGACAGACTCTAGAATTCCTCCAATAAAGGATCTTTATTGAGTTTCCTGCCATACTGTACAACAATCACAAACTGTAAATATGACAACAATTAATGTATTTTGAAACAATGAAATCACGGATCATAATTTGTACCAATCAAAACAATGCCTGTTGTTTACAAATGTCTATAGAATGTCTGTTTCTGTGAACATAAAGCATGTCAAAACTGAAAGAATTCCCCTGACATCCTTCTTTAGACAAATAAAGCAATAAAGCAATTCCTGACTCTGCTCTCAAATTTTGCATGCTTCTATTGGATTGATAGGAGCATGGCACACTGGGCTGAACCCCAAGATTTTGCACAGCACAGGGGCCAGGATTCAAATCCATACTTAATCAGGAAAAAAAACCACTGAATGATTGGGCATGTCATACTCTTGTCCTCAAAAGAAGCCAACCATAAAGAACAACAACAACCCTATTTATGATCTAAACTATTCTGAACTACAAGGCACTTTTTCTTTAGTTAGACTGCTTTCCCCTTCCACGAAAACCCAAAAAACAAAGAAAAAGGATCACAAAATCAGAGAAGAAAATTGCAGGTGTCCCTTCTCTGCACTGTATTAGAATAGTGTGAGCAGAGAGAGTTGGGTTTCTTCCCCTTGTGGTAGATTTTCCAAATGTCCAGTTCTTTATAAGTAGCCTTGTGTAGTTTGGAGTAGGGCACAATGTGTTCTTGCTGCATGAATAGATTGCTTCTCATTTATCATCCATCAGAACCATGGGGTCTTTCATCCCATTGATTTCTGGTGGACAAGGGTGCATAAAAGAATATGCTATTTAAACTGTCATCCTTTGTAATGTTCTTCAACCTGTCTAGTTTAAAGCTGGAAATAATATTTCATGTAGTGAATATTTATGTGGAGTTTCCCATGCATAAATGTCAACTGAGTAGAAAGCACACTACGCTATGAAGCAATTTCTACTGATTAGCTGCATGTGAAATGTTTAAGATCACATGTCCCACCTAGCGATGCTTAGGAAACATTTCTAATTTGTCACCTAGACCAGTTTGGGTTAAAACACTATGAGATGAAAAGTTACCTAAATGGAATAAATAAAGGTCAGCACTGCAAACTTATGGAGATTAAAATTAGGAGAGATATGGATCTTTAATAATTTTCATCCTCCAAAAGCCAAGTTAGTGGCCTTTCTTCAGATGCAGTTTTTTTTCTGAGAGGGATAGATGACCATTCAGGATCTTTAAAAACAGTGTTCACATTCTTTGCTCATCACAAGCGTTATGTCAAATTTGCACAACTCAATTGCCCACAAGGCACATAAGGTGTGCTTTAGATTGATGCCATTGGGTAGCACAAATATAAAAGACATTGGACAGACTTTCTATGAAAGATTTTGCTGATGGAAGGCTACCTTGGCAGTTTCTTCTTATAAAAGGTCCACCAAAAAAGCCATTTTAAAAAAGAAACAGTACTTCCTCTGCTCTATTCTTCCATCTAATGATTTTTTTAAAAAAACTGAGTGGAAACCAAATGTTGGTAGGATTATATCTTTCTCCCAATATGGAAAAACCTGTTACACAATAACGGCTTAGTTACAATCCCTCCTTGTTTGTGGGTTAGAAACAAAGGAGGTAGTATTCCTCACAAGGAAAATATACCTGTGGCTAAGGATCTCTGCTCAATGATCCTCACTCAGGCATGAAGAAGGAATGGAGCTATAGTTCTGTCTCTGACCTCATGTCATGCAGAGTTGTGGACTAAGCAATGCTTTCACTGACCTCCATTGGGAAACAAGTTCTTTCATCTTCTGTGCCAAAGAATTCTGTTGCCTCACCAAACTACAACTCCCATGATTCCATACTATTGAGTCATTGCAGTAAAATGGTGTCAAACTGTGATATTCTACAGCATAGATAGATACACCATAATTTTGTTTTGGAAGGTATCCATCACCAAAGCAGAAAGTGTCTTTTCAAAAGGAATCACGCTCCCTTTCCTGACCTCATTTATCATTTTGTCAAGTAAATTCCTTGAATGGAAGTTCTTGCCTAGTCTGAAGTCTAATTTCATATTTTGTTATTCAGCATCATTATATAAAGCCGTATTACTGAAACAAACATAGGATAGAAATCACAAGGTATCTCGGATCAGACCTTTGAAAGGATAATTTTGCAAATAGTTCCCAAAAGCCCCAGCCAACATCATCATTATCCATGTTTGGTGTAAGAGTCTGGAAGTTACAGTCCAATAAAAGGTAACTTTCCAAAACTCTGCTTCACACGTACTGTGGATTTGAAAAAAAAGAAGAGCATGGAATGATTTGTGCTCTGGATTATAAAACATTAAAACAGATCTTGGTCTCTAAGATCTTTCCATCTTGGGAGACCACTAATAGTTTGTTTATTTCCTGAGCTGATTTCAGCATTCTGGCAGATATTTTATGAAAGCCATAAATGGGTACAAAATGGAGAAATACCCTAATATTGAGAGTAATAAATATGCTTCTCAAAGCCGAAGGCTTCTACAGATACCCATTAAAAGAGAGTGCCCTCTGAAGAGAATAGTTAGAGTTAAAAGAAAATAAATCTTCATTGTAATAATCATAAAAAAGCAATTGTGTAGAGATGCTCAATGGTCTCTAGGTACTCAGGTGCTAATAACACTACTGTGCTAATGCAGACTTAAATGTATGTTGATCTGCATTTTGATTGCATTTCCTTTAACACCAGGACAGGCATAGTGCCTTCTTCAGAAATCAGATGTGTATTTCCCCGTGAAAGGTACAACTTGCTATCTCTTATATTCAGCCTTGTAATTCTGGAAATCTCCATGGGTCTCTTTCTGCACAAGATATTTGAAAATGGAAGCTGGTTAGCAGTCTTCATCCCACAGAATGAATCAACAGAATTACCTGGGATCTGATATGTTGAGCTCTTGTGACATCAGTAAGACCATTTTACATATTGTGCAAGTGCAATATTTTTCTCTGATAGTGTAGGCTCAAGATGAACCCGTATACTGTTGGTAAATAAACAAAAATGTAAATTCCTGGAGAAAAATTATTGTAATCCACTAGTGTTTTATGACTGAAAGATCAGAAATGACCTTGAGGAACCAACATGAACCCTGAAGTTTATTTAGTGATCTCAGACCTATACCTATATATCATCTTGACTTTTCTCACAAAACTGTTGTGCAGATAGAGTAATAAGCATGTAGCCACGTGGCTTGAGATATTACAGAAAAAGTGGGTTGTTACAAATGCATGTTGGGAGTGTGAGCGCCTTCAGCAGAAAGGAGGGAAAAAGTATTGAACTGCTCCTATGATTACCTGCTTTGGCAGATTTTCCATCACATCAGTCAGAAGAAATGGATAAAAGGACATGGAAATATCCTGTTTCCCCCAGAAAACCATATGAAAGTACACATTCCATTTTTGAATTTACCTGAGCTCCTGCCATTGAGTTATCCACAACAGGTATCCTTGCCTTTCTCTCAATGTTGGTATCCCAATTGGCTCACAAAAGGAATAGAAACACAGGCATAGGTACAAATAATAATTTTTTGAACTCTGTTGGACTGTGGGACAGAGGGAAAATTTTGCGAGTTTTAAGATGTTGGAAAAATAAACAATTCAGAGGGGGGCAGATAAAAGCCAAGATCCCCCATTGGCATTGTGTGGCATAAATATTTGCATGTGGAGCTGTGCATTTGGGCATACAATGTATTGAATGGTAAAGTTGCACAACAGAGCTAGGATATCAAATGTATGACTGAGCACACTATGAAAGATGCATCGGCTTCAGTGTGCAATGTATGTCCATGCTTAATGCGGGCTACACATTCAAGGACAATGTGCATCCCTGTGTATCTGCATGCACAATGGCACTGCATGCACAGCTCTGTTCTCTCAGTCTCGAACTGAACATTCTGCAGTAGGTAAAAATGCCATACACACTTTATAAAGAAACTTACACATGATTAAGATAGCAACTAATTATAGCAATTGCCTTTTCTCACCATGGCTTGTAGACCCTAGAAAAAATTACAGCAGCTATCCAGTTATCAAGTAATTATATTAAATTAAACAGATTATCATGCTGAAACATCCACCGAATTATAACAATTTCATAATTATTTGGAAGCCCATTGAGAAAGGAGGGAAGGGAGAAAGAGAAAATACGACATTCCAGATTGAATTCTTCTTCCTGATAGATAAAACAGATAAATAAACTGATTGACAGATACAGATATAGTAGGTAGATAACTACATGCTTGTTTACTTGGCTGTTAATAAATTATTATTTTATTTTTTCTAGGTCTTTTTCACTGCAAAGTGGCCACATGACCACACAGGAGGAATTCAAAAATGGCAACTTTACTTGTTAAAAACAACAAGAAACCAAACAGCTAACCTCTTAAATTACTGCCGAGCATAGAAATTGCTACTAAAAGTGACTATTGGTTGTGATTTTTCAGTTATATTGCAGCAACTGATGTGGTATGCACATCATTCTGTGGGGCACAGAATGAAAATTAGCTGTTTACCGTGATCACATTGAATTGTTCTGTGCATGTGAGAAGAATTTCATTTCTGCCCATTTTGACACAATCCTAGAACTAAAGGAGGCAGTTTTCCATTACGAACTAATACAGAGTTTCACTTGATAGCTGAAACCCAGAATGATAACTTATATTAAGTAAACAATATTTTACTACAGAAACCTTTCCAAGGAGAAATAATGATATTTTAAATAAGCAATTCAAGGCAACATAAAATCAACTAAGCATGCTTCTTTGATAGTTCTGTGACTTTTATTTTGAATGGACTGGTGAAGCAGACAAATAACAGTCATTTGAAGAACCATTACTGAATCAATCCATCTCATAGACTTTTTCTAACAAGTTGGATAATTGTATACATTTGATACCAAGCTGACTTTGATGCCTCTGTGTGTATGTGTGTATTTCTAATATACAAGGATGCCTCTTTACTTTATCTATCAATTGGAAATGTATTCGGCTTCTTTGAAGATCTAATTGATCTGCGGGAAATTTTTGAAAGAAGCTCTCTTCCACAAACAAACCAAAAATGTCTTCCCATTGCATCCCAATCACTCAGTGTAGCTGGTGGTGGTTAAGGCTGATTCAAGAGGTTGGGCCAGACAATGTTACTTAGGTATTAAAATATAATTAAATAGATAATGCAGGATATTGATCACTGTTTCCTGCACAAAATCACTTCATGTATTTTTGTGAAGGAAATATTTTGTCCTACAAATACTGTCATCTCTTTAGCATTCCCACGAAACTCCTTTTTCATCTATCATTAGAACATTTTTCCATCCCTTGTGGAAATCCTTAGTTGATAATGGATACTTTCAGGTGTAGATATTTGCCTTCTACAAATGAAGAACGACAATAATAATAATAATAATAATAATAATAATAATAATAATAACTACTACTACTACTACTACTACTACTACTACTACTACTATGGGGCCCAAATGATTCATTGGAACTTATGCCTCAAGTACCACCTCCCAGCAGCAAAGAACTGGTGGGATCACAAACCTGCAAAGGTAATGGGAAATGAACATGCAAAGATACTGTGGGACTTCCGAATCCAGACTGACAAAGTTCTGGAACACAACACACCAGACATCACAGTTGTGGAAAAGAAAAAGGTTTGGATCATTGATGTTGCCATCCCAGGTGACAGTCGCCTTGACAAAAAACTACAGGAAAAACTCAGCTGCTATCAGGACCTCAAGATTGAACTTCAAAGACTCTGGCAGAAACCAGTGCAGGTGGTCCCGGTGGAGATGGGCACATTGGGTGATATGCCAAAAGATCTCAGCCAGCATTTGGAAACAATAGGCATTGACAAAATTACAATCTGCCAACTGCAAAAGGCCACCCTACGGGGATCTGCGCGCATCATCCAAAAATTCATCACACAGTCCTAGACACTTGGGAAGTGTTCGACTTGTGATTTTGTGAAACGAAATCCAGCATATCTATCTTGTTTGCTGTTTCATAAAATAACAACAACAACAACAACAACAACAACAACAACAACAACAACAACAACTTTATTCATATATCCCACTACCATCTCCCCAAAGGGACTCGGGGCAGCTTACAATGGGACCAAGCCAAGTATAAACAAGGATTACAAAGTTACGTAATTAAAAACATATAACAAATAAACCATATAATTAAAGCAATAAAAACCGGAAAAGTAAAAACATCATATAAATACATCAATCAACATCAACAACCAAAAACCCTAAAAAGTGGGCATATTCAGATTTGTGAGGGCAAGGCATGGCTTGTGCAAAACTATAGGGCTGAGGTTGGAAGTAAAGTGATGGAAAAACCAAAACAATAAATTAGGACTGGGCAGACCTGATCAGAAGCTAAACCATTATGCAAAGGCACATTGGAACATCCAAGTTCTCAAGTCTTTATGGAAAGTGGACAGAGTGGGGGCTAATCTAATCTCCCTGGAGAGAGAGTTCCAGAGTTAGGGGGCCACCACCAAGATGGCCCTCTCTCTTGTCCCCAAGAACCGTGCTTGTGACAGAGGTGGGAGCTAGAGCAGGGCCTCCCCGGCAGATCGTAAAGCTTGCACCAGTTCATAGAGGGAGATACGGTTACGAAGATAAGCAGGACCCAAATATTTTAGGGCTTTATAGGTAACTAGCTGTGCCCGGCCACGCGTTGCTGTGGCGAAGTCTGGTGGTTTGGGAAATAAAGTATTGAAGAATTTGTGGTAGTTAAGGTTAAAGGGTCAAGGTTTTCCCCTGACGTTAAGTCCAGTCGTGTCCGACTTTGGGGATTGGTGGTTATCTCTATTTGTAAGCTGAAGAGCCGGTGTTGTCCGTAGACTCCTCCAAGGTCATGTGGTATGACTGCATGGAGCACTGTTACCTTTCCGCTGGAGCGGTACCTATTCATGTACTCTCATTTGAATGTTTTTGAACTTTAGGGTTGGGAGAAGCTGGGGCTAACGGTGGGGGCTCTGTTCCTCGAATTCAAACCTGCGACCTTTCGGTCCAGTAGTTTAGCAGCTCAGCGCTTTAAGACAGTACGCCATCAGGGGATATTATTTTCGAAAGGTTGTGAATATACAATATTTTTGATTGTTTTTGTCTGTTGGAGGGAAGTATGAACGCTGCAATTAGGAGAAATGATTAGCATGTAATGGCCTTGTAGCTTTAAAGCCTGGCTGTTTCCTCCCTGAGTGAATTTTTTGTTGGGATGTGTTAGCTGGCCGATTGTTTCCTGTCTGGAATTCCCTTGTTTTCAGAGTGGTGTTGTTTGTGATATTTTATGTGCTTCTACTGTCTGTGACCCTGAGAAAACAGAGAATTTGCCAGACTTTGATGATGGGAATACTTTGTTGGTAGGTGTTAGCTGGCCCTGATTGTTTCCTGTCTGGAATTCCCTTGTTTTCAGAGTGTGGTTCTTTATTTAGTGTTGTGATTGTAGAGATTATATTGTTATGTATTATTGTAATGTTCTGGATTATCCAACGTAGTCTGCGTTTTGGTGGTTAATTTGTATAATTATTCCCTAATTTGATGTTTAATTGGGTTTTCTGAATTGGTTCTTATTATCCAACATATTCAGTTATGCAATGTTGTGCTGGGACGTTTATGTTGGATAAGTGAGATACTATATTATAGATATTATATACAGATTTATAATGTTGCAAGGAAGGCATTTGCATCATCCCCCGGGCCATGGAAAAGGGTAAATAAATAAGAGAAGAGGAGAAGGCGCTCTGTACCTGCTCAGGGGCCAGGCGGGAGGCGTGGGGGGTGAGGTCTGCCCTTCTCCTTTGCCCCTCAATGCCGGCCCTTCCCCTCTTACCGGAGGCGGCGCTGGTGTGGTGGTGGGTTGGCAGGCCTGGTAGGCCAGGGAAGAGCGGGCTCTGGTGGAGGCACAGGCCCGGGGCGTAGCGGCTTCATCCCCACCTCGTGCTTCCCAGTGCCGGCCTCCATGTTCTTCGACACAGGAGGAGGAGAGGAGGAGGCCTGAGCAGCAGCGAGGAGGAGGAGGAGGAGAACGGGGCAGGGAAGGCGGGCGATGGGGCACTTGTCCGCCGCTGCAGGCCCGAGAGGAAGAAAAAGGAGTGGGAAAGGAACCTCCACACAGAGGGAGAGAGGGAGGATTCTCTTTCCCAGAAGTGCCTTGCACGGCAGTGACAATGTTGGCGCCAAAAACCAGGAAGGTACGGAGGGAGGGGGAAAGAGGCCTTTTTTGTTTCCCAGGTGAGATGTGAGGTCAGGGAAGGGTCGGCTTAGGCCCTCCGGGTGTTTTGGAGTGGAACTCCCAATTCAAGGATGGGGAGCTCAGCCTCGTGAGGCGGAGGTGTGCCTTCTCCTGCCGAGTCCCTGGCTTTGGCGGTGGAGGCGGCGCAAGAGGGTAAGGGAGGAGGGACGGTTCTGTGTGTGCGTGCATGCGCGCGGGAAGAGTTGGGAGGATTGTGTTTGTACGCATGCGCACATCGCCTGTTGTGTTTTTTTGGTGTTGTGATTGTGTTTTTTGTTTGTTTATATTGTATCTTACTGGAGGCGGGGATGATGGATTGTGTGGGTAATTTTAGAGTTTGGGGGATGTTGGGTTTTGTTGTTCTGTGCATCGCCACGATGCCAAAAGCCTTTTATATATATAGATAACCTGCACCTTGAATTGGGACTGGAAACACACATAGAGTGTGTTGCAGTAATTCAATTTAGATGTCACCAAGGCGTGGACCACCATGGCCAAATCAGGCTTTTCGAGATACATTTGTAGCCGGTGCACAAGTTTTAACTGTGCAAAGGCCCTCCCGGCCACTGCCAACACCTGAGGATCAAGCATCAGTGCTGAATCCAGGAAGACCCCCAAACTGTGGACCTGTGTCCTCAGGGAGTTAGTAACCCCACCGAGCAGAGATTGCCACCCTCAGCCCCACGACTGAGCAGGAGGACCTCTGTCTTGTCTGGATTAACCTTCAGCTTAATGATGGACAGCACAGTTAGTATATTCATTCATACTTCCCTTTTTCACATTAGTGCACCTGCACATTGTATGTTCTTGCATTCAATTCTCTATCAGCTACTTAGTTAGCAATGGAGAACAACGGTGGCAGCAGACATTCATGTAACTGCAGACCTTCGCTCCTAAACAAGGCCATCATATTGGATAGGTAATTAAAACTAAAAACCTGAGAGTATATTCACCACCCCATTGACATGGAAGCCATGAGCTGACACTGTGTAAGAATAGAAATCTGGAAAATTAGGTAAAACATGGAATGACTCTTGTCCTTCAGCTGATAGGGATGAAAAGAACAGATGGGGAACCAATGTGAAAACCTCATTCATACCATTTATCTTTCTCCATTAGGAAAAACTTTCACATTTGTTCCCGGAAGCCAGCATGTTTTACTAATGATATGCCAGAATGTTATTCTGTAAATTGTATCTGAAAATTCATATGTGGGGCAGGAGTTGAAATAGTAGCTTTTTGAATTCTTAGAAATTGTGGTTGCTATAGTAGACCACTGATGTAATCTTTAATTTTGCCATCATTAGGAAAAGATCAACCCTGTCACTCAAAAAGAAGAGTTTCTTTTGTAGTCACTTGTACTTCTATGCATTCTGTTGAAGATAATATACCATTCTTCTCTTTAGGTTCATTTTGTGCCCCATTTATATTTTTTAAGAAAAGCTGTGCAGCTTGAAATTGTTGTTCTGGAACATACTTCAGGTTTTGTTTTTGAGAGCACAGAGTAACGGGGGTCATGTTGTGAAGCATAAGAGCATAACATAACTGAAGTCTTCTAAATCCTGTACCAAAGAAACATAATCCTGCCATGTATTGATTGCTTTCCAGAAGGCAGCAGAAGAGAGAGGCAATAGAAATCTTTCAAGACACAAGCAGCATCATTAACTCTACCGATGCCACAAGTGACCATGTGTAAAAGGAAAATGTCTCTATTCTTTACTCCTAGGAAGACTTGAGAGTAACACTAATAAAAGTTTGTGGTCTTTATTGTATTTATATTGGGCAGAAATAGCCAACCCCAGTTTTTATATCCTACTAACATGCTTTCTGTATTACCTTTGCTATTGAAATGAATGGAACTAGAAATGCTTAATTAATGCTTATTACAGTTATTAGGGCACTCTGGTGGGGCAGTGGGTTAAACTACTGAGCTGCTAAACTTGCTGACCGAAAGGTTGGCGGTTTGAATCCAGGGAGCAGAGTGAGCTCCCGCTGTTAGCAGTTCGAAAACATGCAAATGTGAGTAGATCAATAGGTCCGGCGGGAAGGTAACGGTACTCCATGCAGTCATACCAGCCAAAAGATCTTGGAGGTGTCTATGGACAACTCCGGCTCTTCAGATTAAAAATTGAAATGAGCACCAAACCTCAGAATCAGACACAACTAGACTTTATATCAGCGAAAACCTTTACCTTTACCTTACAGTTATTATAGACCAAATATAGATTATGAAACAAAAGTACTAGGGGCTTAGGTATACCTAGATTCCCAGGTTTAAATTTCAATTTAGACAGAGACTCTTTTGATGATTTTTAAAAATAAAACACAACTTGAAAAATCACAATAAAAGCCAAAGAGAAAAAGAAATTTGAAAACCGAAATTATAAAAATAATTCTAAGAATTTCTGAGGAAAATTTACTACATATCTAAGCTAAATTCTAAAGTTTATCTACTGCAAGTCAAAACAAAATTGGCATTAAATGTTGCTGTCATCCAATCTCATGTCTTCTGTAGTGAGAAATTAAAACAGTGCAGCAAAATAACAGGACATTCTAAATTACCTAACCTAAATTATTGCAGAGTGCATTACAACAGATTATTGAGGGGAGGAGTCATCTAGAAAAAATAAGAAGTTATTTGACAGTGTAGCCAATTTCCAAGGCCAGGGATGTGAAATGCATGTCCCTCTAAATGCTATTGGACTGGAACTCACACCATTGTTCATCACTTATTATAGTGGTTGAAATTGCAGTCTAACAACAGCTGAAGGATCACCCAATATGGTAGGGGCAATATCTCCTTCAGGTAGAGACTGGTGAATGACCTTCTATCAGAGGTATTTTAGCTCTGCATTTCCTCTGCACCAAGCCTACAAAGACTCCTTGATCTCTATAATTATATGTTTTCAGGGGTTAGATCCCACGTGAAATCCATACAAGCAAATTATTGTGTAGAAAAGATTGAGACCCTATTATCAGGCTTACTAATGGCGAATCTTCATATACACAGTTATGTGTTGATTGTACAATGCATCCCTTTTGTTGAATACACAGTAAAAGAAGTACTACCATCAACTTCACTAGCAGCAGATGAATGTGCATCATCCACAAATGCACATCTACATGTACAACTCTGCTTTTGCAGTCCTGAACTGGAATTTATCAGATAAAAATGTCCAACTCTATAGGGGATCATACTCATACATAAGGCACCAACAGAATTTCAACCATTAATTACATTTAATTGATGTCACTGGCAAAAGTCTTCTTGACATAATCTTTCAGAGTGACCTAACCTGCCACAAAAAAGAGCAGTGCATATAGAATTCTGTATGTAACCTCTGAAAGAGCAACACACACACTACTGTTGTAGAGTATGTTTTGAGATATAACATACCACATAAATAGAGTAAGATGAAGTGAAGAGACTGATTTTTCTGCTAAAGAAAGACTTGCTATTCCTTTGTGATGGCTATTTCTGTAAAGTTCGCTCTGGTTTAAGTTCTCATTCGGCCATCACTACACCTGCTGCATCCTGCTTCCACACAATGTTCTATTTGGCTTCAGTCAGACCTCACCAGGAATGTGTCCAGTTCAAGTTCTGGGTAAACTGGAATGTGTCCAGTTCAAGTTCTAGATAAACTGGAATGTGTCCAAAAGAGTGTGACCAAGAACGATCAAAGATCTGGAACCAGCCTCATGAAGAACAGTTTAGGGAGCTAAATGTGTTTAGTCTGGAGAAAAGAAAATTAAGAATGATCTTATATATAAATTTAAATATGTGAAGCCATGTCATGAAGAAGATATAGTGAGGTTCTTTTCTGCTGCAGGAGAATCTAAGACATAAAGCAAAGGTGTCAAATTATGAGAAATGATTTTCCATCTGAAAATTGGGAAGAACATCACTGTAGGAGTTATTCAAAAATAGAATAGACTACCTTGGTGAATTGTGATTTCTCTCTTTTGCATGAGCTTCAAAAAAGTTGAATGAGTGATTCTAGGGAGTGCCTTAGTTTTATTATCTCTCATAGTAGCAGGTTGCACTATGTGAGCCTTCCAAACCTATGATTCAGTTTTTTCCACATACAGAAATTTGAACATATTTCTGTGTGCATTTTTTCATACTGTGTGTGGGATCTGAACTGTCCACATTTTTCGAATGCATTCATTTTCCACACATCAACCAACTAAATTGCATTTCTGAAGGCTTGTCAGTTGTGGATGCTTAAACGGGGAGAGAGTTGGATTAGATGCCCCTTGGAACTCTGAAATGTTCATATTTTTCCAGTGCAGATGTTTGAAAAGTGAACTGTCCAAATGTGTTTTGCTTTGTAAACTGCATGACAAATTTGGTGATATGATGCATTTCCAAGGGCAAATTTCATTCGAGTCACATTTGGTTCTGGGTGGTGTGAAGGGGACAATCTCACCTTAAAAATGTGAATCTAGTGAATGGTTCACCCATCTGTAGACTCTTTGAGGCCATAAGGGGTGAACGCAATTGCAGCTGCTCTGTTTACCAACAGTGGTAAGTCCCAGCTGACCGAACGGATGCTTCGTCTCAGTATGTGAGAGCAAACATTGGCAAGAAATCTGCAAGGCAGCATTTTCTCCAGCTGCTCAGTGAAACTGAGAATGATGGAAAATATGGACAGTTTATTTTCTAACAAGCCACAATTGCTTTTTCAAAACTTGAATAGTAGCCTGTTTTGTCGATAGATGACTTGAGAAAATGCGATAGACAGCAGGAAAGTAGGAACATCTGAAAGATTTTTATTCTTTTTAGGGTTATTGATTAGTCTAATGATGCTTCTATTGAACGGCTTTCAGAAATGTATTTCCCATAAAAAAGTCACTGTTTTCATTTTCCTTTATTGGAAACCACATGAAATGTTAGCCTAATAAAGAAAAAAATCTACAGGAGGGGGAAACTTCTGAACACTTATAGTGGTTCTGAGCAAATTGTATCGAAACACCATCATGTTTGCACAGTGACTCTGTCAGTGTTAAGCAAGATAGAACAATCCCCTTCAAAAATTCAGAGTTAAAATGGAATATTAGCAATATTATCAATGTCAATTTTTCCTGAAAAATGGTATACAATTGGTACCACCATAGACAATATAGAGATATCTACAGACTCACAGAAACCCCGGTGGCGAAGTGTGTTAAAGCGCTGAGCTGCTGAATTTGCAGACCGAAAGGTCACAGGTTCAAATCCCAGGAGCGGAATAAGTGCCCGCTGTTAGCTCCAGCTTCTGCCAACCTAGCAGTTCGAAAACATGTTAATGTGAGTAGATCAATAGGTACCGCTCCGGCGGGAAGGTAATGGCGTTCCATGCAGTCATGCCGGCCACATGACCTTGGAGGTGTCTACGGACAAAGCCGGCTCTTCAGCTTAGAAATGGAGATGAGCACCAAGCCCCAGAGTCAGACACGACTGGACTTAACGTCAGGGGAAACCTTTACCTTTACCTTTTACAGACTCACAGAGGTCCCTAATGATGTCCTGGTGAGGAATAAGCATTGTTCAGTGGCTACAGAATGCTGACTAACTGTTGGGAAGTGGTGGAAATGAAGTCTAGGGGTGTATTTCCATTGTGAAATTAATAGACTTGACACCATGTTAACTGTCATGGTTCAATGTTAAGGAATCATGGGAGCAGTAGTTTTACCAGATCCTTTGTGTGTGCATGGGCAGAACCCCAAAAATGACACGAACACAGAGTTGGGATAAAAACATGTCTACAACTCGTTTATTGGTTACAAGAACAAGGCTTGGCCGCCATGCATAGGTCCTGGATCATGGATCAGGCAGCCCACAACTTACCGATATCGCTATCCACACCGGGGTGCTACCGGAACCATACCGGGCCAACATTATCTCCGCACCCCAAGTGACCCGGGGTGCGTTACCTCTGCACCCCGGACATTCCCTCTCCTACCAATGGGGGGGGGAGTAAGCAAGCCAGATCCAGGGCCCATGCCACATGCCAACCTGGAGTTGTGACAAAACAGATAACTGAAACAACAAACCAACAAATATGCAGGGTGGGTGGGGTGGAACAGCAAAGAAGCAGGCCCGATGCCTGCTCCGGCCCTCCGAGCAGCCTTAAATGGGCTGCTTGGGCCAGCCCCTTCCCCAAGCCTGGCCCACTGGAAGGCAGGGCCAGGCCTGCTGCTGATAGGCCAGCCAGCCAGGTGGCGAGAATTTTTCCCTCCACGCAGGGGGCTTCTGGGAAGAAGAAGCCCCCCGCCAGCACCATACCAGGATGGAGGATGCCCAACGTTGCAATGACTATGGCCCGGTAAGTCGGGCAATGCACTGACCTCCTCTTTCAAACAGTGCTGATGTCTCACCAAAGTACAAATCCTAAGATTTCATAACATTAAGCCATGGCAGTGAAAAGTGGTGTCAAACAGCATTAATTTTACAATGGAGATGCACCCTAAGTGGGAGAAGGAGTCAAATGGAAGACTCACAATGACCTTCATAGAACCATAAGCATGATTATGTGGCAGCATAATATTTTCATCATAGGCTGTTTTTCTTCTTGTTCAAGCACTATTGATTTAATCCACCAATTTGGCTTTCCCCCCTCTTTTCTTCCCATTGATTCTGGTCAAATATCTCAATAAGTGAGAGAGTGAAAAAGTAAGTAGATGGTTGCGTTGTTGACTCAATGGATGACATCCAGTGTGAAGCAAACGATGTGGGTATTTGTAGCCATCACTGCAAATTCTAAATTAATTTTTCCAAGAGTGGGGTAAGCATTTAGTTAGGCACTGACAAGGTACGCATCTACACTGTAGAATACTGTTTGACTCCACTTTAACTGCTGTGTCTCAATGCTATGGAATCCTGGGAGTTGTAATTTGGTGAGGCACCAATATTACTTGACAGAAAATGCTAAAGACCTCATTAAACTACACTTCCCATGATTCCAAAGAATTGAGCCATGGCAGTTGAAGTGGGGTATCAAACTGCATTAATTCTGCAGTGTAGATATACCCATGGATGCAAACAAAGTAGAATTAAAATACTTGGAGCCAATCAGGTTGCTTATACCTGCTCTAGACTACATCAGCAAATGAGACCCCAAATGTTAGAATGTCTCTCCATTATGCACATAGCCACTTAAACTATTCTACTCTCTAACATTGCTTTTCTACATGCAAGAGATTGTATGTAAGGCAATTCATTTAGTGAGCTTCAATTGGAGTCTAAAATTGTGAAGTCCAGACATAGAATTACTTTGATGCTTGCGAGAACTTTGCTCATCTTCAGTGATCAGTGCCTTCTTCTCCCAGAGAGCTTTGAGTCCAGAAGTAAGCCTGACTTACTGTAATGGAATGAAATTTTCTAGTGCATCTTTCCTCCCAAGTGTAACCTGTCAATTGCAGAAAGTGATTTCATCAATCCCTTGAAAGGTTTCCAAGTGATGTGTATTTTCTCCCAAGCACTGATGTTCACTACATAATGTATAGTTGATCATTCTCAAATAGCTGCCCAATATGTAATGGGATAATAGTTAGCAGAGCCCCTGGTGGCTCAGTGGGTTAAACCGCTGAGCTGCTAAACTTGCTGATTGAAAGGTCGGCAGTTCGAATCTGGGGAGCAGAGTGAGCTCCCACTGTTAGCCCCAGCTTCTGCCAACCTAGCAGTTCGAAAACATGCAAATGTGAGTAGATCAACAGATACCGCTCTGGCAGGAAGATAACAGCGCTCCATGCAGTCATACTGGCCACATGACCTTGGAGGCATCTACGGACAACGCCGGCTCTTCAGCTTAGAAATGGAGATGAGCACCACCACCCAGAGTCGGACATGACTACTAGACCTAATGTCAGGGGAAGCCTTTACCTTTACTAATACAGATAGCAGAGATCAAGAGTAATGAGTATGCAAACAAGTAATTCTTGACAATAGAAGCCTATAGCAGAAAAGGGGATATCAAATAAATAAATAAATTTGCTTTTTTGCACACTTCTGGTTTTGTCCTAGGGCACATCCAGCTACTGACAAAGATGCAATCTGGACAAACGCCAAATTAGGTTGTGTATTACTCAGGACACCTGCTGAGACCAGATGACTTCCACAAGCTTTAGCATCATCCCAAAATGTCCAACTGCCTAGAAATCTCTGCCAGCCAGCGAGCAATGGGTTTGTTGTGTAGTGCAGAATTGGTCAGGATTGAAATTTTTGAGATATACAGATGTTATAAAGACATTCAAAACTGATGGATATTTAAAAGGGAAAGCTGTCCTGTAAAAATGAGAAGAGGAAGAACAATGGAGAGCAATTTTGTTCTGATTTTGACTTTAATTTGTAGGGGTGAGGTCCTTGGGGTTTGGAGACTTCATAAAAACAGAATGTGTGCATCATGAAACTGATGAATGTGGACAATATGTTAACTTTGCAGAGAATACATGGCTAGGTTTACTGAAATCAATACTTTCATTTGGTATTTAGGCAGAACACAAATTTGTTAATAGCGACTTGCAGTTGTAAACCAAGCATGATATAAACTTCAAGTGCCTCCTATTGTTATAATGAAAATATAGCAACTAATTGCATTTCACATCAGAGGCATGTTCAGATAACCATACTCTTGAATTAAAAGAACATTCAAGGTCATTAGAAATTTGCACCGGTCTCCTTCAGTTTCCTTCTGCTGATGTTTGTTGAGGCTATGCCCTGTGTTGGGCATAGCCTCATGCTTGTTGCATGTTCAACAAGCATGAAAAATTGCATTTTGTGTAATTCTCTACACAGGGATTCCCATTTTTGTAGGGGAAAACTCTACAGCTTCATTGATAAAACAATCACCAGAGATCACAGCTGATACATAATATTTTAATCCTTTTTCAACATGTGATCAGGGTCATCTGAACATTCTTAGTACATTGAGAGATACATTGGAATCTTGTTGATATCTTAGGTTCTCCTAGAGAAGGACATTTTTGTCTAATGCACAATCTCCACCCTCCATTGAAGATATCAGAAGCCAAGTTGCACACGTCTAATATTACTGAACATGCACATTCAGTTGTGCAATTGTTTATAGCAAAATCAACACATCATTCCACGTGTGAAAACATACATTGCACAACCTCATGTAGGAGCTTGGCCATGGATCATTTTCTCTGCCTTTCAAACTGTGAGTACTTGTTCACCCATAATTAGCACAATCATAAAATTATGATAATGGATATGGAAACCAATTGCTTGTGTTCTAGAAGAAAAAAGTAGGATTTTTGTGTAAACCACTATCTCTCCATCCTCAACTATGCTCCAATGATTCCAACATTCATTTAAGTGAATTTTCCATCCTATAATGACTAGATTGCTTATAGTATCACACTTTTTATTAGAAAATGGAATGGATGTTAGCAACTTTCCAAGCACTGAATGCCATCCACTGAACTTTTCATCCAGTAAAGTTCCTTTAAAATCAATATGTCTCTAATTCACCTATGTCATTACACTTCTTTCATCTGAAATAAAAAAATAACTTTTATTGGCTTTTCAATAATATCATAAAATTATATTTTAAGGACAAATATATGTTTTTTATGGTCTAATAAGCCATTAAGCCAATATGCAACATTTTATCAGACTTTCATTTTCACTGTTTCCCCTTTCTGTCAGTCATTATTTTCTATCTCTGTTTCTTAGGAGTAATTAAAGGTGGTCAAGAATTTCACTTTGTCTATATTTACAAGTGACCTGATATGGTACATACTTCCTAAACCACAGCAGCCAGTAGCTTAAACAATAAAGTAAAGAGTTTAGAGGAACTATCCAAGGTCCTGAACCAATTTGTAGAATAGGATTCAGCACATTGGATAGCTCAGATTACAACACAGATCAAATTCATCATTCTATCAACAATGGGAATCACCAGCAACCATTGATCCAAAATAAAGTGCAGATTAGAAAGTACACACCCTTCCAAATTTGAAATCAAAAGGGATAGTTTACTTATTGTGTTATATATGAACTTAAATTTAACCCACCTTTCACCTAATATAAAAACTCAATAAATATAAAAAGCTTATAAAACCATGCAAACACACACACAAACATATACATACATACACACACAGTTGATCAATTTATTATTTTAAAACCATTAACATTGAAAATATTAAAATATATTGAGATTTTATCCTCACTGTAAAATCTCAATCACATCATCATCAAGAGCCGAACCCATGTCAGTGAATAAACACTTGATACAGGAATATTTTTCCTGCCTACAAAACACAAACTGAAATGAGGCCATCCTGGTTTCTCTAAGGAGAACTCCAACATCTGGAAACAGCTACTGAGAAGGCCCTCACCAAACAGCCATCAGAAACTGGTGGGACAGAGAAAAGGACCACTTCTAATAAAGTAGTAATAAAGTTATATCTGACATGTAGACAGGAGCTTTATTAGGAAGATTGCACCCCCAATAAGTTCTGGAGGCATGATTCTTCATCTTGGAGCAGCAACAACAAAAAACAGTCTTTCAGGAGCTTGGGAAGGTCCACTGCAACCCATAAGCCTCATAGTTTCCACCACTGCTTTACAGAGTTACAGAGAACAAGCGAGCTGTTCAGCCCCAATATACAAGGTGCATTTCAAGTGACACTCAGCTTCACAGCTACTTTCGTTGACCCTTTTTATTATTATTCAATTAAAATAATTGCTTCATTTCCAATCCATAGTGCTTCATAAATGTCTATCATTTGTGATTTGAGACACTGTTCAGTATTTCAATATTTGCAGAACATGCAATATAGCATACAAGCATACTTAAATATCGAGACAATGGCTTTATGTTGGAACTTTAACAGGAAGGGCAGAGGAAGTCATTAATGAGTTTCAGGTGAAGCATTCCTCAAGAGTGATGTTATTGCTATAAATGCTAAGAATTTCTTCTTTCAGAAGATGCTTTTTAAGTTGTCTTCTCCAAGAACAAATATCTTTTCTATGTGGCCTGAAAAAAATGCTTTGTTAAAAATCTTTTATTTAGTTTATTCAGTAAATTAATTGATTTAAGAATTCAAAGCAACATAGCCAATTGACTACAATAGGATTGATGAGTCTGTAATTGTCAATGGCAGAACATTCAACCTCAGTACATACATTTCCTACAAATGGACTTCCCACCCAAAGTGCCTAAAGCTGTGCTGAACCTTTTTCTTCTTCTTCTTCTTCTTCTTCTTCTTCTTCTTCTTCTTCTTCTTCTTCTTTTTCTTCTTCTTCTTTCTTTTTTTCTTTTTTCTTTTTTTTTTAACTCCAAACAGTTTTAAACTCTAATTCCTATAGTCCATTATGGTGCTATGCTGGTTATGGCTTTTGGCAAGTTGACCCAGAGAACATCTGGATAGTCAAAGGTTCTAGATTCCTAACATCTCACTTACATGTAAAACCAATGCTATGGATAGATGAAACAATATAAATTTCTTCTAGTTTCTCATTTCTTCTCACTTAGAAGTCCAACCATCAGATGAATACCTCACTCCTGCTTCAGCAATCATAATATGGCCCCCAGCACTTAGGACAGCAGAGTAAATTATCAGTACCTAGCAGTCTACATGACACATGTTCTCCAGCATCCTGTGGGTTCCTCTATGCCACCAAGGATCTGCCTTTGGAGATGGCAGCACCAGGGCTCTTCCACACAATTATATAACCCAGAATAACAAGGCAAATAATCCACAATATATGCTTTGAACTGTTTTATCTGAATCCACATATAATCAGTTCAGTATAGATTTTATACAGCTGTGTGTAAGGGGTGCCAGTCTACCTGTTGATGAGATCCAACTTGAAAAAGCTTTTCAGCTGCGCCTCAGCTTCAACCTTCATTTCCCTTAAACTGACTTTCTCTACACAGCTTCTTTTTCACTGGGTCTGCTTCCCACACATCCTCATAGCAAATGAACCAAGCTCAGAAAATTATGTTAGCTGGCACAAAGGGGGCAGGAGGGCAAGAACGCAAGCATGCATTATGCATTGCAGAAATTCACAAGCAGGGCCTCTTCCTTTCCTTTGTGACTTCTTAACAGGTGATAAGCTGTCAAATTTGGCTGGCTAATCACTTCCAAAGACTATTCCAGCTCTCTAAAAATTGAAATGTTTTCCCAGACTGGAGGAGAACAGACGCAGATAGAAGTTACTATCTTGTGAATGATGACCAAAAAACCTTACACATAAAAACATCTGACTTTTTAGCAAGTCCTCTAATCTTAAGATTACTCCCCCACACTTACACGCACACTTTATTTCTCTTTATACATGGCAGAAAATGAAGCAGCTGGAACTTTTTAATCAACAGATGTCCTTCTATCAGAATCAGTGCTCCTCTGGGTTCTGCCATTACTGACCTGTAATAATCATTGGAATGAAAACAACGCTATGTGGCCAGCAAGCAGAGGAATAATTGGAAGGTGCCAACCCACATTGTTTTCCTTTATTTGGAATTATAATAGTTTGGTAAATAATTGGGGCCTAATGCAGGTCAACTGAGTCTCAGGGGCATGTCTGAGATTCATTTTCATCCAGGACCTCAAACACAGGGCTAGATGTAGAATAATGATGCTCAGTAGCCTCAAACCCCCCCATAATGGACCTCACTTGTACTTTTCAAGTTTGGTCAACCAACATTACCAATTCCATATCTGCAGAATAGGACCGCAATTGGAAATAGGTCTTTTGTCACCATCTGTTTGCTGTTTCCTATGTATATTGGGTGAGATTTCCCACTAGTTACCCCTTCTGTGATCCCATTGTGTGATCATGTTTTGTTCCCAGGTGATGACCCTCATCCAGGGAGATAATATGGATTCTATGCCATGACCACCAGTGAACTCATATGGTTGCAGGTGTAAATCTAGTTGCAATAGGACATGGACCAATAAACTCAAACTATAGAAAAGGAGATTGCAGCTAATCATGAGGAAGAACATCCCAGTGGTAAGATCTACTTGACAGTGGAATACGCTGCTTTGAAGTATAGTGGAGTCTCCTTCTCTGGAGGTTATTAAACAGAGGCTGGATGGCTATTTGTTGGGAGTGTTTTCATTGTGTATTTTGTATTGCAGATATAGATGGGCTTGTGATCTTTTCCAATACTATTATTTTAAGTGCTGGAGTAGATCCCCTGAGTAAATATTTGTTTACTATGTTCCCATGGATTCGGTGGGTATAGTTGGGACAAACAATTGGATTTAGGCTAAATAATATCCAGTTTAGATAACATTCCCTGTCTGGGATCATGATATTTTCCATCCACTGGGAAACCTTGCCTGTTGTAATGTGATTGGTGAATTCTCTTTATGTCCAAATAGAAATTAAAGAAATTTCCTGTTCCCTGGCAGGATTGAAATGAGAAGCTTGTGCCTGTAACCAAGTGCTGTGTGTACCAGAAAAAGGAGTTGTCAAGCTTCATTTGTTTTATTTTTCAAGGAGGTTTGCTTCAAAATGTTTTCCATCATTATTAAAAGAAAAATCCATCTGTGTAAATTAACATTATCTGAAACAGCTGGGCCTTATCTGTGTTTGTTTTGCACCCAGTGTGAATGATCAGATCAACTTACCAATAAATGAGCAATGAAAAATATATCCACACTACTAAACAAATAAAATGAGGGAAATGCAACCATTTGTTCATTAATGATCTAAAACAATCAGCAGTTGAAGTGCATATTCTGAATGTTTAAAAGAAAGATTTCAGTTTTCTTAATGTATTTAGTCCTTTCTTACTTTTCTCAAAACTTAGTGGTGGCAGTAGGAGTGGAAATTCACATCACAGATTACTTTGCACCATTGTGTCCTGGGATCATTAGTAATTTAGGTACATTATCATTTAAATAATTAGTGGTTTCAGTGTTGAACTTTGACTTGAGAAACTAGGCTTCAAATCTCCGCCCGGTCATGGAAACTCATTTGGTGCTTAGAAGAAGGCAAAGGCAACCCCCTTCTGGACAAATTGTGCCAAGAAAACCCCAAGATCACTGCAAGTTGGAAACTACTTGAAGGCACACAACCACAACGACATGCTTTGGGCTGGTTCTGTACTGTATAAACAGAGGGTGCATCTACACAGTGGAATTAATGCAGTTTGATACCACTTTAATTGCTTTGGCTCAATTCTATGGAATAATGGGGCTTGTAGTTTTACAAGGTCTTCAGTCTTCTCTGCTGAAGAGTGCTGGTATCTCACCAAACCACAACTCTCAGAATTCCATAGCATTGAACTGTGGCAGATAAAATGGTATCAAACTGCATTGATTCTACAGTGTGGATACACCCTGAGAATTCTTGAGCATACCACCTCATCCAGGAGGATGGCTTTATATTCTTGAATATTTATTCCTGTAGAAAGTTCCTTGAATGTACTAAATGGGACAAGAACCTTTCTCTCTGATATGCTACACAGATACCCTAGGCCCAGTCCCACAAAACCAATGAACAGAACAGTTAAAACTAAATCATCTTTTTCTTGCGGACCACATAACAGATGATTTTCTGTATACTCTACATTATGGGAAATATCAGAGTCCAGGTGATTAGATTTATTACAGTTTTCACATTTTATAAGCTATTACCACTTTCAGTCAGAAAAATGCATTTTAAACTATTTAGTTTATAGGTAGATAAATTATACATGCATTAACTCTATTTATGCCTTAATGTAAAACTAATAGAATAATTGAATTATTGATAAGGCATTTCAATGTAATTACATAAATTTATGGCAGACAGGAACACTACCTGCAGCTATGGTGTGTGGGGGACAGGACAGAGGGATATATCTTGAAAATATAGGTGAAAGTGAGCCAAATTGGCCATAGAAGAAATTAAGTCTATGCACACATATAGATATTTGTTGGCCTGCAACTAAAACTGTGACTAAAATGAAAGGAGTGAGACAGTAGTAAGTGTTAAATCCAAATATAGGCACTCCCTTTATCAGGGTGCATCTACACTATAGAATTAATGCAGTCTGATACCACTTGAATGGCCATGGGTCAATGCAATGGAGTCATGGGATTTGTAGTTTGTTGAAGCACCAGCTCTCTTTAGCACACAAGGATAAAGACTTTATAAAGCTATAACCTTATGATTCCAACACATTAAGCCAAGGCAATTAAAGTGATGTCAGACTGCATTAATTCTATAGTGTAGATGTACCTTCAGATAAACAAAATGGCCAGCCTCCCTTTCACTGACTTTTAACAATTTTCAATAAATTACTAAAATGATTATGTGACAATTAGAACTGCTGAAATCCAACTTGACAATTCTGGGTTTTGTAGTCCTTCCTCAAAGGTAAAGGTTTTCCCCTGACATTAAGTCTAGTCGTGTCCGACTCTAGGAGTTGGTACTCATCTCCATTTCTAAGCCGAAGAGACGGCATAGTCGATAGACGCCTCCAAGGTCATGTGGCCCGTATGACTGCATGGAGCACTGTTACCTTCCTGCTGGAGTGGTACCTATCAATCTACTCACATTTGCATGTTTATGAACTGCTTGGTTGGCAGAAGCTGGGCCTAACAGCGGGAGCTCACTCCGCTCCCCGGATTCAAACTGCCAACCTTTCAGTCAGCAAATTCAACAGCTCAGCAGTTTAACCTGCTGTGCCACTGGGGCTCCTCAAAAAGTAACACCTTTTAGATATGTCAAGCAAGATAGGAATCAATTCATTTTTCTAATGAGTTACTTTGATATCCAGCAGAATTGAGTGATTCCATCATATCCTCTGACTGTCCCAGTTAGGCGAGAATAATATCAACCAATTCGCTTAAGTTTCAACTTTTTCAAATGTTATTAAAATGCTCTCCCCCCCCCCCCCCCCGATCCACTATGGCCCATCTACACTGCTATATCAGCTAACTGCTATATCAGCTTTAATTCCTGAAACTCAGTTCCATGTTCAAAAGCAGCTTGATTTCAATGAATTCAGCAGTGAGGAAAGCAGAGGAAGGGATGGAGTCTTGCCTTTCCCGATAGGATCAAGCAAAAGCAAACTCCAAGGGCCTCCCCAAATGGGCAAAATTGCCTATCGTACGACACTTTCACTGCACTTTGCAGCATGGAACCCACCAGCTCCCATCCCACAATATCAATCAACTTCTGGCAGGGCTCCATGGCATAAGTGAAGTGAAAACATGGTAAGCCACATTTCCCGTGTTGCTTAGCAACAATGGGGGAAGCCATGCGGCAGACGCTTCCACCTGTGGGATGGGGTGAAGGGCAAGGTGGGTGATGTCGGGTGATGGGTTTCCATGCCCCCCACCGGGCTCTGTCAGATTTGTGACAATACATTGCAAATCCCATCCTTAATCTGATGAGATCCAAAGAACGTATCCTAGCTTGTGTGTTCTCTCTTCTTACCAACTTTTACCATCTTCACCACATTTTGATGTTACTTGGCCATACATGTCCCGGTTTTCATCAATGAAATATTTGCAGGTATGTAGCCAGTGTACCTGCAGTTTGAGCATTGGGCAACAAATTGGAAGAATATTGGGCAATTCACAAACGCTTAACCTCAGAAAGGCTTGTGTCCTCTCTCCGCCTTCTTTTCTCCAAGTTAAACATACCCATTTCCCTAAGACGTTTCCTCATAGGGCCTGACTTTGAAATCTTTGATCATTTTTGTCTCCCTTCTCTGGACATGTTCCAGCTTGCCAATATCCTTCTTGGAATGTGGTGCCCAGAACTGGACACAGTATTCCAAGTGAAATCTGACTAAAGCAGAATAAAGTTGGACTATGACTTCCCTCAATCTAGACACTATCCTCTTATTGATGCAGCCTAGAATCACATTTGCTTTTAAAGCAATTTTAATGCAATTTTTCTGCTATTCACATTTTTTTTCTCATCTACCCCATACATATCTGTGGCATAGGGTGGTATTTAATAGGTATTGATGAACGGACATTGGGAAGAGGTTATAAGCATTTGATGCACACCGTCATGAAGGGTGATGCTTTTGAGCAGTCTCTTTCAGTCCAGTGACTTAAGAGGCTATGAAAGCACATACCTTTGCAGATATCTGTGAGTTTTCTTATAGCTTATAAGGTTTTGTGACTTGGGAGGGAGGACTTGAGGTTTGTCCAGCTGTTGTGAGCAACCCATAGCACAGGTGCCTCTCAGGGTCAGGTGTTTTGCCCAAGGAAGGCTGAGAAGGTGGTTGCAAGTAAACATCTGGCCTCAGACAGACCCCCATCAGGGGGGTCTATACCCACTTTGACTTAGGTATAACTGAATTAAATAACTTTTAGGTCAAATAAAATGACACCTGTTTAAACTAAGCCTCTGCATCTGGTTTGTTATTTCATCAAAAGTTGCTGCTATTAAGTAGCAGAAAACACAAGGCAAAACTATGTCTCTGCCTTATTTCTTCCTCTTCCTCCCCCTCCCATAGGTTTGTTCTTTAATTCAAGTAACAGCATTTGTTGAAAAATCTTGCTTTGGAATAATGAGTTAAGTTTCGTATGGTAAGTACATTTGAGGATATGACACTGTATTAGATCCATAGCTCAGTGCATCCTTGCTTTCTATGTTTTTGACACCAGCTGCCATGTTTGACTCCCACTGTTAGCACAATTATAGTTAAAAAATTTATATGACACCATTAGTACACATGACTTGCTACACAGCTGCCTACCCTGAGGATCTTGCAATCTAAAATTAATCACAAGGGAAACAAGAAAAGAAAGGGTGAATGGAAATAAACAGGGAAGTAATATGTTTCCTTTGCATCGGATTAGACTTTCCTACAAGTTAGTTGCAATAGATGATGGAAGTGTCCAGAGAGGGGTGACAAGTTGATCAAACATCTGGGAATCATACTTTAGGAGGAATGACTAAAGGAGGTGGGTATGTTTGGTGTAGAGAGGATGTGACATGATAGCGATATCTTTAAATACCTAAAGGGGTGTCATATAGAAGATGAAGCAAGCTTGTTTTTTGCTGCTCAAAAGACTGGACCACAGATTAAAGTTACAAGAAAAGAGATTTCAACTAAACAGCAGAAGGAACTTCTGGGTGGCAGAGGGTGGCAGACTTTCCATCTTTGGACTTCTATAAACAGAAGATGGGTAGAATAATAGAATCATAGACCTCGTGGACCATCCAGTCCAACCCCCCCCCCTGCCAAGAAGCAGGAAAATCGCATTAAAAGCATCCCTGACAGATGGCCATCCAGCCTCTGCTTAAAAGCCTCCAAAGAAGGACACCACACTCCGGGGGGAAAGTTCCACCCCTGAACAGCTCTCACAGTTAGGAAGTTCTTCCTAATCTTCAGGTGGAATCTCCTTTCCTGTAGTTTGAAGCCATTGTTCTGCATCCTAGTCTCCAGGGCAGCAGAAAACAAGCTTGCTCCCTCCTCCCCATGACTTGACCTCATATATTTATACATGGCTATCATGTCTCCTTTCAGCCTTCTCTTCTGCAGGCTAAACATGCCCAGCTCTTTAAGCTGCTCTTCATAGTGCTTGCTCTCCTGACACATTGGTACAGTGGGAGATTATGCTACTACCACCACTACCATTGTCATTGCCTGTGAAAAAAACAACTTTGCTGTCAATGAAAGCAATACATAGTTGCAAACAAGGACCTTGATCACATAGCAATCTCCTTCTACAAAAGGCCCAGTAAGGGCAATGCAATATCAAGTTGTGACATTGCTTTACAGAGGCTGAAAAAGCAAGGGAATTTGATAAGCACCTGGCAGTCCATAACAAATTGATTGTGGTTTCCATTTGCCTCCATGGCTCATGAGTTGTGTCGGCCTGCAGGAATGCAAATGGCTGTTGTAGTGCTGCGGTGTATGTTTAGAACATAAGTCACTTAAATCTGCATTGCAAAAGGGACATGCAGAAACATTGTAAATCTTGCATTTTTTTCAGGCCCCAAGTTAAGATTCTGTTTTATAAGAGCCTAGCCACTGATCATTTTCTAGCAATAAAAGATGAATGATAAGCACAGTATTTCTTCTGCTAAAAGTATAGATACGGGAGGATTATTTTGTTATAAGACAAAGATCCTTTACAACTCAGGGCATGTATGTAGGGGATCCTGTAGATTCTTGATTGAAATTACTAGTCATATAAAAGGAGCACTAATCAATCATGTCCAATCTTTGGTTTCCCTAGGCCACATCAGAAGAAGATAAATTGTCTTGGACTATACTTAAAATAGGAGCCCCGGTGGCGGAGTGTGTTAAAGCACTGAGCTGCTGAACTTGCAGACCGAAAGGTCCCAGGTTCAAATCCTGGGAGCGGAGTGAGCGCCCGCTGTTAGCTCCAGCTTCTGCCAACCTAGCAGTTCGAAAACATGCAAATGTGAGTAGATCAATAGATACCGCTCTGGCAGGAAGGTAACGGCGCTCCATGCAGTCATGCCGGCCACATGACCTTGGAGGTGTCTACGGACAATGCCAGCTCTTCGGCTTAGAAATGGAGATGAGCACCAACCCCCAGAGTCAGACATGACTGGACTTAACGTCAGGGAAAACCTTTACCTATACTTAAACTACGCTAACACTAATGATAGCTGATGAGTAAAAAAAAAAAAGGACCTGTGCATAATCCACCACTACAGATACGGGGGGGAAATCCTGCATAATAATCCTAATGTTTTACGAAAGTTTACAATTTTGTGCTGGGCCACATCCATAGCTGTCCTGGGCCACATGTTGCCCACAGGTCACAAGTTGGACAGGCCTGATGTAGATTAAACATAATACCACCATAAAATAAGCAACTAGAAGAATGCCAAAGTCAGTTTTGGCACTGTATGAAACTGAAATAGATGAAACCATTGTGTAGTCCAGCTGAAGGTGAACAATTCTCATTGAACTCAGAGTAGAAGAATCTCCATAACAGCGATTATCCATATCTGCAAAAGTCAGTAGCATTCCTTATTTATAAACTCTGCACTGTGATGCAATGCAAAGTAATGTAATGTTGTTGTGTTATTGTTACAAATTCACATTCTTGTATATTCATATATTTCAGCTTTTTAGAAACTTTTCTCAGACTCATAACCATATGGGCTCCTATTTTTACAATGGGGTTGAGTAATATTTCTCTCTGCCACCAAGTTCATTGTGGCTTCTGAAATAGGGAGAAGATTTTCACTCACTTCCCATTGTTAAACAAGTCCTTTCCTGGGTCCAAAATGATCCAAGGAAACTTAAAAGCATGGTCAAAGATGCCTGCAACCCTAGACGGGCTTTGGCAGTGCTTGGGGCAATTTTTGTGATGGGTGCAATGACAGAGTGCAGACCGCCAAAGTCTCCTGTGCAGAGCTAATGCCGTTCCCTCGTTTTCCAGAGTTGTTCATCCCTCATCTTCGGTTTGCTTTCTTGTCTACAAGTGCTGTCATGTCCCCTCCATTTACTCTTCTTTTCCTTCAGTAGTACTTTTGTGCACCCTCCTTGGTAAGTGAAGGCTTTCTTCTCTTGAGAGGAAGTGAGAGAACATGACAATTAATGGGTAACTCTGAATACAGAGATTACATTGGTGCTCAACTGACATCTACTGGAAGAGCCCTCCTGTTTACTATAACAGCAGTGACAATAATTAAAAATGGTTTATGCAAAGAAATTACATTTTATACAAAATTGCATTTGACACAACGTAAAGACCTTTGTGAAAATTCCACCAAAAAGCCCCCAAATGTAAAATGAATAAATAAGTCAGTGAGTAAATATTTCACAATGTGCAAGAATAGTCATGATCTCACCCAGCAGAAAGAAATCTTTTGACTTTTTTCCCCCTGTGCATAGACAAAGTAAAGCTCTACATTGTTAGAGAAGAATGTATGGTACTCTAAACCTTGAGAGAAAATATGGAGCACAATGGGATAAAGACAGAAAATAACTTCTGTCTTCCAATAGTCTATAGTTTTGCTTTAAAGAATATGGGAGAAAAAAAACACAAAATGTGATACATAAGATGTCATCCTTTCTCTTCTCTCCTTCCTGACTTACTGATGGAGAAGACCTTTCAAGGACAAGGAAGCTTTAACCTGAAAAATAATAATATCAGGAACACCTAAGTTCAGGAAAATTTCAGACTCTGTGTGTGTTTGTGTATCTCTATTCATTTGTTACAATTGTATTTTGCCTTTCCTTAGAGGAATTCAGATCTGTATATATGCCCATCTTTTCTATTTTTATTCTCACAACTCTGCTGTGAAGTACATTAGTTTGAGTGATAGGGGGTGGCTCAAAGTCATGAAGTAAATTTCATGGGAGTCTTTCGACTTCTTTTTACACTAATTTGGTGGTTTGTTTAATATTTCAAATATCTATCCATTCATCCATGCTTTATTTACATCTCACTGTTTCCCCAGAACAGCATTCAAGGTAGCCCACAAAAGACACAAAATTACAATAGAAAAAAATATCCATCCACTCAAGTCCAGAAAGCATACTATAGCATGTTTAAAAGCCCTTCTCCTGTTGCCATGTTCCCCAAGGTATGCTAGAATAAAATGATCTCCACTTGCCACCAAAATGACAGGAAAGGAAAATGGCAGTTCCAAAGTGTTTTGATACCATTCTCCATGGTATCCTTCGAGCAGTGGTTTTCAACCTTTGATCCTGTAGTTGTTTTGGAATTAAACTCCCAGAAATCCCAACCAGCTTACTAGCTGTTAGGAGTTTTGGGAGCTGAAGTTCAAAACACCTGGAGGACTAAAGGTTGAGAGCAACTTTTCAAGACCAAGCTCATATGGGAGTACGTGGCACTGTGTCTTGGTGGTTCCACTCATATTACAGATCAGTTCCTGATAGTGGTATTGTGCAACTCCTGTTTAGCCCTATGGTAATTGTGTGTGGTACTGCCTTGTTTCTTGTGCTCTCTGTGTTCTAGATTGGTAAATCTCAGCCTTTGGTCCTCTAAGTATTTTGGATTTCATATTTCAGAATTCCTTACAATTGACAAGCAGGCTTCTGAGAGTTAGGACCAAATACTTTGGACCAAAGCTTTGGAACCACATATCTAGATGAAGATGCTGAAGTAGGCTGTTAGGAATTTTGGAGTTGGGTGTCTCCAGTACCACTTGGATACTTAGCCCTACCTCAACTTGTCATTAAAGTCCACCAGAATAGTGAAGGTGCTGAAACTGTGTCCAGCTGCTACAATGGAATGAATGAGGACCGCTAAGCTGAACTGAATGACAAAAAACTGCACAGAGTGCAAAATGTAGCAGCTAACCTGGACCGATAAAAAACCAACTCCAAAGGGATTGCACTGACTGCCAATATGTTTCCAGCATGAATTCAAGGTGCTGATGAAAACATTTGAAGTCCTTAGTGGCTTGGATTCTCAGTACTTGAAAGAACATTTCTCTCTATAAATGCATACCTGGGAATGGAGGATTATTAGAGGAGCTCTCCTCTATGCCTGTGAAGGTGTTGGCATAATGCAGGCATTGGCATATTTAGGCCCTACAGGTGTTTTGGACTTCAATTCCCAAAATTCCCAACAGCCAGTAACCTGGCTGGGATTTCTAAGAGTTGAAGTCCAAAATATCTAGAGGGACAAAGTTTGCCATGTCTGAGATAATGAGAAGTATCTCCCTTGAAGATGTTAGCACTTGAGTAGGTTCATATGGTCAGATAATGGGTCTGCCATTACATTGTGTTTGTTGCTGGCCATAGTGTTTTAATCATATACCACCCCGAAATCTCACAATAATGAGTTAGACATATTTTGATAAAGAAATATATTTATACTATGCCACTCTGATTTAGGTGTTTCTCAGTTCATAATCATGTATCCCAGATGTGAGAGTCAGTATGGTGTAGTGGCTTGAGCAGTGAGCTATGTCTCTGGAGAATAAGGTTTGAATCCCTGTTCAGCCATGGAAATCCATTAGGTGATCTTGGGCAAGTTCAACTCTCAATGTCAAAGGAAGGCAGAAGCAAAGCCGCTCTGAACAGATATTGCCAAAAAAATCTCTTGGTAGGATCTCTCTAAACCAAAAAAGGACGTCAAAGCACCAAGCAACAATAATGACCCATACTATGTATTGAGGTTTCCAATTCTGCCCTCCTTCAATGGGGATCAGAACATGGTCTTAATATTTTTTTAAATGGGAACGGAATAGTATTCTTAGTACATCATTTATTATTTCAAATGGGTTTTTTGTGAGCCTGTGGCCTTCATGTGGATGTGTGAAGAAGATTCAAACTCAGCACATACACTATTCTTCCCATTTCTCTTGGAACTATTTGAACATGTGCGACTGGAGAGTGCTTCCCTCCCTGACTGAGAACAGCTTGGAGTCTTTCTGCTTCCCTGCTGGGTTCACTATGATTCTTTGACAGTTGGAGCTTAACCATCCCAACCCCCTGCTTGCCATGCTAGAAGGGAAGCTGAGAAAAAGAGCCAATACTCCCACTCCTCAGAAAGAAGTGATTTCATGCCTGTGTGTGCCTTTTAAAAAAATGGGAAGGAACGAAAGATTTTCTTACAGTAATAAAAGTAAGTAATTCCCTTCAGATGACATAATTGTTTCAAGTTCAGAAGTTGGTGAGAGTATCTTACTGTGTCCTTTAAGGAATCCTACATCTGCTGCACATTTAAAGCTCTAGGAGGATAATCAAATCTACTCTGATTCCAAAGCATCTCAAAATCACTCTTTCAAACACACAAAAGCACACCCAGATGCACCTGTGTGATAGTCTATCTAATAATGTATGTTTTGCAATGGCAGTGCATTAATTCCGCAAGGATCAACAAGTAATGACTCCTCCCCAGCACTTTTCTCCCACAGTTCCATAAACTGGAAAGTGAAAGGCTGAGAAAGAAAATTCAGTATATTCCTTGTGACAATGAAGAGCTTTGCTCTGTATTAAAAGAGTGATATTTTCTCAATAGTATTCTGGGTTCTTAACACTATTTTGTGCCTCTCTACAATGAAATTGATAAAATGAGTACACTGCTTAAATATCCATATGCAGTACAGGAATCACTATATTAAATAAAATAGGTTTGGGCTACCAAAACACTTCATTTTTTCCCTTACAATAAATGTATTCATATTTCTATATTTTATGAGTGAGTGCTTTCAAGTTGCCTCTGATGCTATGAATTTCATAGAGTTTTCTTAGACAAGGGAAGGAATAATCAGATGTGCTTTTGCGAGTTCCTTCCTCTGAAATTAGGAGCCCCGGTGGCAAAGTGTGTTAAAAAGCACTGAGCTGCTGAACTTGCAGGTTCAAATCCCGGGAGCGGAGTGAGCGCCCACTGTTAGCTCCAGCTTCTGCCAACCTAGCAGTTCAAAAACATGCAAATGTGAGTAGATCAATAGGTACCACTCTGGCGGGAAGGTAACGACGCTCCATGCAGTCATGCCAGCCACATGACCTTGGAGGTGTCTATGGACAACGCCAGCTCTTTGGCTTAAAAATAGAGATGAGCACCAACCCCCAGAGTCAGACATGACTGGACTTAACATCAGGGGAAACCTTTATCTTTACTTTTCTTCTGAAATATAGCTCATATATACACAGTAATATAATGATATATATTATATATCAGAAGCCCCGATGGCTCAGCGGATTAAAACGCTGAGCTGCTGAACTTGCTGACTAAAAGGTCAGCAGTTCGAATCTGAGGAGTGGGGTGAGCTTCTGCTATTAACCCTAGCTTCTCCTAAACTAGCAGTTTGAAAACATACAAATGTGAGTAGATCAATAGGTACTGCTCTGGTGGGAAGGTAACAGTGCTCCATGCAGTCATGACGGCCACAAGACCTTGGAGGTGTGTTACGGACTACACCAGGTCTTCCGCTTAGAAATGAAGATGGGCACCAACCCCCAGAGTCAGACATGACTGGACTTAATGTCAGGGGAAAACCTTTACCTTTATCTATATTATATATCGATATAGATATATATCAGAAACTCTACACAGATTGCCCTCCTCCTGAATGTTTCCAAGAACACACTTGCTTGAGATCTGTAAGCCAACCATAAGGTGCTAAATAAACAGACTCCTCACATAGTTCCACTATTTTTAGTACTGTGCTGGCTGTCCAAATCAAGGTGAATCCCCTCAGTTATAGGGATGGGCTACATGCAACCTGTGAGCTACATGCAACATTTTTGACAGTTGACATTTCCACATTTTTAAAATTTTCTTTTATTTCTTTGTTGAAAAGAACACACTTTTTGCAGCACCTCAAACATCCAGGAAGGTGACATGGTGACTTACCTTCCAGGCCACAAAACTTGAGGATCAATTTTAGAAAACATTAGTACCATATATGTTCATGTCTATGTCAACCCTATGTATAAGTCAAGGACCAAAATTATACATTTTGATATGAATAAATCAAGGGTCATTCTGCAGTGAAGAGAAAGTGTCATCATTGTCGATGGGAGCCAAAAACCTCTGACTGCTACCATCATTTTCACAGCCAGGCATTTACAAAGGCCTTTCATCACTCAAAGAAAGGGGATGGTTCTTTTTTTTTTTTTTTACAAGATTTAATATACCTATGGATAATTCTACATGAGTATATACAGTACATTAAAAAATCCAGGGTAGAGGAACATCTTCCGTAACGGGACAGCCATGGTCAGTATTCACACGTATCACTTTCTAACGTCATCTAAATCAAACTGTAATCTCTCTCTAAGCCATACTTTCCCTAGGTAAAATTTTAACCCATATTATGCAGTCAACATAGCATCAGCAGCCCAGATGGAAGCAGAAAATATGCATCTCGTGCCAGATCTTAAATTTATAAGAGATTGTATCATTGTCATTATTAGCAGTTCATCCAGGAGCAGTTTCAACAGACAGGTTTTCTTTCACCTTTACTGAAATTCTCTGTGATGTTCACTTATTACAAGTACAAGAGTTCTTTGCAAAGCAGAAGCTGGCAGTGGTCCCAGATATGTTTTTTGGAAGGCAGATGAGCATTCACAAAACTACAGCATATCTAAGATGCATGTAGGGAGGATGCTCAGTAAAGACTGGAAGGGATGCATCATTGCGAAGGGACTGCTCTCTAAGAACCTTGTCACGTTAAGATTGGGATTCACCATGCATCGTGGAGAACCTGTCGCCCACCCCAAACATAGCCAGACTTATTGCTGGCCCCATCCCACAGGGGAAGCATCCACCACTTGACTTCCCCCATTGTTGTTGCAATGGCAACATACACTGCTGGGTCTCCCCTTTTGCCATGGAGCCCCGTCAGACATACAGTAGATAGATTCAGCGTGTATTGGGCTCTGTGGCAAAAGGGGAAAAGCAAGAAGCATACAATAGCAAAATTAGACATAGAGAGGAAGATAATAATAATAATAATTGACACAATGACGTTGTATGACACAGCAAACAAGATAGATATGCTGGATTTCGTTTCACAAAATCACAAGTCGAACACTTCCCAAGTGTCTAGGACTGTGTGATGTATTTTCGGATGATGCGTGCAGATCCCAGTAAGGTGGCCTTTTGCAGTTGGCAGATCGTAATTTTGTCAATGTCTATTGTTTCCAAATGCCGGCTGAGATCTTTTGGCACGGCACCCAGTGTGCCCATCACCACCGGGACCACCTGCACTGGTTTCTGCCAGAGTCTTTGAAGTTCAATCTTGAGGTCCTGATATTACCTGAAATAATGCCACTCTCTAGGTCCTTTGGCACAACTCTGTGGTCAATGTTTGGTGAACAGAGTTGTGCTGGAGGACCTAGAGATTCCAAAAAAAAAAAAAAAGTTGATTACTCTAATCCATTATTAATCAAATCCACAAAGTTTGAACCCGCAACGTGGACGGCCAAATGTATTTATTTATATCTCTCCTTTTTACTCAGTCCTGGGATTTCAAAGGCCATGCCAATGTTAAAACAGATACAGTTTAAAAGTTCACACTATATAATTAAATGTTGTATAAAATTAAAAGCAATTAAAGGCATGCCCATTAAAAAGAGAAAGAACAAATTAAACAACACAGCACATTAATATCTTTTCTCCATGAGCAATTTGTCCTCAAAGGTCTTCCAAAACAAACAAACAATTTGCATCTACTATTGAAGGATAATAGTAAGTGTCTCAAGGCTTGTTGATAAGAGCATCAGACCCCAAAGTCATTAGCTATCTTAAAGAAATGCAACAGCTTTTGATAAGTATCATGGGGTTTTTCACTTCAAATTGACTTTGCCCTGCTTGTAGCAGAGTTGGAAGACACATCGGAGTTTTCTGGAATCATGGGACTTTGGAGCAATCTGGACATCACAACTCTTCAGGTTCAATTCAAACTGATCTGCAATTTAGATTGGACACTGCCACCATCTTCCTTTCCCTGTGCTCATCGGTACAGAGAAAGGGTGTGGATTTTCCAATATCGCTGCCACTGCCACTTGGAACTCTGACCAAACCCTTGACTGTTGTGGCTGCTTCTCCATGCAAGCAGCAAACTTGAGGGGGGGAATCATCCTTTTCCTTCCTGGTCATAAGGACCAACAATATTTTTGGAATATTCTAGAATCCTCTTCAAGATTTTTCTGATACTTGAGAAAAACATTTTCAACAATATTTCAAATATTTTGGAATATCCCAACTATTGGTGGAAGAGAAGTAATCAAAGCTTCACAAGTTCCTCCAGCTGAAGACTAGTAGAAAGTGTTCCTGGAGTTGTTTTTTTCCCCTTCTTCTTGGAGAAAGGTGGAGCTAGATATTTAATGAAGCAAGAAAATAAACAATGAAGATGAAAATGAGTACAAAGCCCACCATGTGGAAGATACCCAAATGAATAACAAGAAAAACTACACATAAAAAACTGAATGACATTGGGGACATAGACATGAATCAATCCCATAATATTAATCAGATACAAAGTCACAGAAAGAATATCGGCCTGCATTTAAAACTTCTGTGGCATTTGTGGCTGAATCTATTGCTTGAATGTCATTTTAAAGATAGTCTTTAATGCTCAATTATATTGATGTTTAATTTCTATGCTGGAGGAGAAAGGGGGAGAAATCAGTTTATAAAGCATGCATTATTTACCCAAGTGACTGAAAAACAACTCCCGAGGAGCCATTGGAGTGTTTAATATATTTATTATTCAGGGAGTTTGTTTTTAGCTATTATATATTCATGTAACCTTTAATGCAGATTGGGAACAAAGATAGTCAGCGGTTGCTTAGCATTTACTTCAGTAACATTTCCTGCCTTCCTGAAGCTGCCTTTTGCATACCCACATACAAGGTTGATTCATACATGCAATGCCTGTCCTATAAAAATCATCTTAGAAATGTGTGGGAAGAAGGAAGGAAAGCTCGTAATTTAGTTTTTGCTTATAAGATATGAAGAATATCTTAAACGCAAGGAATGGGAGGTCACTGTATTGGGATGGGTGGGAGGAGAGAGTAATATAATGTGGAACAATTACTGTATAGATCAGTGGTTCTCAACCTGTGGGTCTCCAGATGTTTTTGGCCTTCAACTCCCAGAAATCCTAACAGCTGGTAAACTGGCTGGGATTTCTGGGAGTTGTAGGCCAAAAACATCTGTGGACCCACAGGTTGCGAACCACTGGTATAGATAATAGGAGGCATTGTTCAAAAGAGTATGTATGTATGTATTAGGCTTGATCGATCCATGAAAAATTTGATTCTAAACTCGTTTCAAAACTAGAGGGGGCAGTTTTTCGTTTTTGTTGCTAATAACGAATTTGGCCCCCAAAATTTTTCGAAATTAACGAAAATTCATTATTTTCTAAATTAATTCGTTAATGGCGGACGCGCATGCGCGGTCGCCCAAAAACAGCCCCGGGGGGGGACTTAGGGGGCTCTCCCGCCCTCATTTTTTGAGTGATCTTCTTCAAACTTGGTACAGTGGTAGAACACATTTAACACTGATAGCTCACCAAAATGTGGAACGTTTCCCTTATCCTCTGATTTTTGGCAAATTTTCATAGCTTTTATAATAAACCATTTTTTAATAATTGCAGAAATCTGTTCCTGGTTTGAAAGTCTTATTTCCTGTTTCATTGGGTTGTCTTTACTGTGAAAGTCATTGTTCTACTTCAGAAACTTTGTTTTTGTGGCTGAAACTTTGTTAAATTGGTGGACCAAACCATAATATGTTCCATCCATGTCGCTTGCACAAAGTTCAGGCAGTGTCATAGATTTTGCCATGTTTCTATGACAGAACCAATTAGGAAATGACATTTATCACCCAGGAACAGAAATCGTAGTACACCATCAAATCATTCCTGACAGATGGCTATCAGCCTCTGAATAAGGAAATTAGTTCCTGGTTTGAAAGTGCTATTTCCTGTTCCATTGGCTTTTCTGGGCTGAGAGTGTGTGACTTGCCCAAGTGGGTGGCAGAGTGGGGAATCATGACACAATTGGAGTCCAAAATTCAAACCTCTTCCTCCCTCCTTCTCTCTAAACTTCTCATACCTTCCAAGAATTCACATACTGTATGAAAGTTTGGTCAAGATGGTCAGAGGAGGGCAACTAAAATGATCTAGGGTCTGGAGAACAAGCCCTATAAGGAGTGGCTTGAAGAACTGGGCATGTTTAGCCTGCAGAAAAGAAGGCTGAGAGGAGACATGATGTATAATATGTGAGGGGAAGTCATAGAGAGGAGGGAGCAAGCTTGTTTTCTGCTGCCCTGCAGACTAGGACACGGAACAATGGCTTTAAACTACAGGAAAGGAGATTTCACCTGAACATTAGGAAGAACTTCCTCACTGTGAGCTGTTCACCTGTGGAACTCTCTGCCCCGGACTGTGGTGGAGGCTCCTTCTTTGGAGGCTTTTAAGCAGAGGCTGGATGGCCATCTGTTGGGGGTGCTTTGAATGCGATTTCCTGCTTCTTGGCAGAATAGGGTTGGACTGGATGGCCCAAGAGGTCTCTTCCAACTCTACTGTTCAATGACTCTCTGATTCTAAGCGAGGACAAAAGGGGGTGGAGAATGTTAAGAGGAGAGAGGGCCTGGAACACCTGGGAATTGTAGTTTTAAAGCGGGCATAATACTATTGGAGAGAAACGTTTGCTTCAGCCCAATGCTTTTATAAATGGTCAATATTCAGAGGCTTCCTTCTCCTGCATTTTGAAAGCTATTATGATGAAATTTGCCAGAATGGAAGCAAAAATTAAGTACTCTTTGCCTATCAAGTTTCATAATGTTTGACCCATCCACTGATTTTTGGGGATTTCTGAAGCAACATTTTTTTAAAATGTTAGCAGATCGATAGCCACGCCTCCCTGTCCTTCTTCCTTCCACTTTGATTGGCTTGCTAAGGCTTCTGGGAAATGGAGTTTTTTCTCTCGTTATGGCGAATTGCTTCATTAATGGTCAATATTCAGAGGCTTCCTTCTCCTGCATTTTGAAAGCTATTATGATGAAATTTGCCAGAATGGAAGCAAAAATTAAGTACTCTTTGCCTATCAAGTTTCATAATGTTTGACCCATCCACTGATTTTTGGGGATTTCTGAAGCAACATTTTTTTAAAATGTTAGCAGATCGATAGCCACGCCTCCCTGTCCTTCTTCCTTCCACTTTGATTGGCTTGCTAAGGCTTCTGGGAAATGGAGTTTTTTCTCTCGTTATGGCGAATTGCTTCATTAATGGTCAATATTCAGAGGCTTCGTTCTCCTGCATTATGAAAGCTATTATGATGAAATTTGCCAGAATGGAAGCAAAAATTAAGTACTCTTTGCCTATCAAGTTTCATAATGTTTGACCCATCCACTGATTTTTGGGGATTTTTGAAGCAACATTTTTTTTAAAATGCTAGCAGATCGATGTCCCATGCCTCTCCCTCCCTCCCTCTTCCGCTCTGATTGACTGAGAGGCATGCCAACATGGCTTCTCCTCTACAGCTTCATCCGAAGACATCAGAAACAAACGAAAAAAGGTACTTTTATTATTCAAATTCGTAATATTTGTAAGGGCAGTGAGCAGATGGTTCAATATTGATTCAAAATTGCTTACGAAATGAATTTTTAACGAATTTAACGAAATAACGAAAAATTTGCTCAAGCCTAGTATGTATATATCTACAGGTGTGTGTGTGTGTGTGTGTATAAAATCTGTACTCATTTGATTATAAATTGTTCAAATTTAATATATTTGCTTTAAAAAGTGGAGGAATACAAGCATTTTTCTTTTCCTACAAAACTGTGTGGTTCTGACATTAAAACAAACAAACAAACAAAAAGGAAACAATAAAGTGAAGGTGGAAAACTTAGGATCTTTCTCTGACTATCAGTGGAAGTGTACTATTGGCCAATTTAACAAAGGAGAATCGATCAGTAGGAAAACACCATCCCCATCACTGGCACAGCTGACAAGATACATACTGGAGTATGATCACACATCAAAAGCCACACTTCTCTGATGTCAAGAAAAAAACTAATCCGTTTTACAATAAGTGCTAGCTACAGATCCTTTACATACAAGTGCACAGTACAGCATGTAATCATATCTGTAGACATGAGTTATTTTCTTTTGTGATAAGGTCCATCATAAATTGGAAGCTTTATATGCCTTAGATAAGTCGTTCAAAAAGAGACCTATGGCGCATCCAGGCAGCTCGCAAAAAGCGTGAGCTCCAGCGCTTTTATTTGGGGCATCCAAACAATGCCTCAGGTAAAAGCAAATTAATTTGGCACAAAGAAATAAGGCCCTGTTTTGTGCCGAAGCAATTTGACAGCTGGAAAACCCCATGTCATTTCCAGCTGTGGGCGCTGTGTGGATTGGGACTGGGGATCACGTTGTGCAACTTCCGGTCCCAATCCACACAGCTGTCTTGGGATTTTTGGGCTCCTGGAGCCCGAAAAACCGTAGACAACTCCACCCCTCCCTGCTGCTAGTCCTCTCCTGGTGGATAGAAATCATGTGCCAAGAGAAGGGGGGGAGGAAAATCTCTCTTGGCCCCCCTTCTCCTAACGTGTCATTTCTACAAACTCACAGAAGACCAACAACAAGGTAATGGCAGCCGGGTAAGTAATTTTTACTTTTTAAGGCTTTGGGGGGGGGGGGGGGTTTGTTGGTGTTTGGGTGTTGTGCTGGAAGGTCCAGCAGAGCATCTGGACATCCTCCCCCCAGGAAAGCAAGGGTCTTTTTACCAGTGTGGGGACAGAGGTCCGGACTGACCCGAGTTTTTTAAACCCAGATCGGACCGGACATTTTCCCTGTCTGGAGCCGCCCCTCACCTTCCAAGTCACAGTACTGAGGTGGTGCAAACTACTGTTCCTTGTTTCAGTTACACTTTTCTCATTTGCATCTGCTAAGCATGTTGAAATCTGTCAGTATCTTAGTATGCAAAACAAAAGAAAAATGTGTGTTTCCTGAAAAATAGAGTCTTGTTGGAAATGCTAGACAACACCCCCAGACCCTAATAAATGCATCCAGTCCTTTCTCCTGAATCTTTAAAATTTAAGTCCTGCTAGCACTGTCTTTTTGCAATGTCAAGGGAAGCAGCGGCTGCTGAGTTCGACAGAAGGACCATCCATTTTGCTGTTGCTCTATTTTGAAAAATGCTAGAAGGAGCAGAGGAAGAGAACCAGCTTAAATGTCAGCACTTGCAAGTGGGGTAAACAGCAAGCAGCTATCAGTAATCCATCTCCTTTGTTTTTAAAGTAATGTTTTACTCCTGACAGGCAATTTAATTGCTAGTAGGAGTAACCACTAGACCTGAAGAGATGAAAACTTTTCTACCAATTCTAGCTTGAGTTTGCCATTTTTCTTTATATGTTTGAAGCAAACGTGGCTTGAGGTTCCGTCTGCTCAAACTACAATGGTTTTCTGTAAGGAAGTTAAGATTTTTAATTAATTCTTTATCTTAGGTAAAAATATGATCCTGTTTTAGAGTAAAAACACAGGTCTTCTGTTTAAAGTTTGCTACCAGATCTAGGTTCAATCCTATCATTAGACCAGAAAGTAGATGAAAGACCACTTATAGTTTTGAAAAATAGGTATTTTTCAGTTTTTTAAATGTTTAAGACTGCAAAAAAAAAAAAAGTTAAGCAATTGCATTTGTCCAGTTTATTTAAAATGGAAATCACCACATCTGGGGTCCTTTCACTATTTCACATTTTGTATCATTTCTTTTACAGTTCAGCTAATCTAAGAGTACCAAGCTAGAGTATAATATTTAAAGTGCTGGACCTGGAATAACAAAATCTCTGCTTGGTCACTGAATTTGTCATTTGCCCTTTGGCTACTTATTACCCCGAAAAACCTACCAGCACTCTTTGCAGAGAAAGCTAAAGACTTTGTAAAACTATAACCTCCAGGATTCCATAGCATAAAGCCAGAGCAATTAAAGTGGTATCAAACTGCCTTAATTCTACAGTGTAAATTCACCCTTAAAGCAGGACAGTAGGAAGTGAATTTACCACTCTGACAGCTGTTCTTCAAGGACTGCTATTCAGAGATTTGTCGTTCCGATTTTGGAGAAGAATAAAGCTATTATGACGAGTAGGTCTTGAGAGGCTTATCTTCCGTGAATTTACCTAATCCCCTCATAAAGTCATCTAAGTTGGTAGTTGCCATTATAACTGTATATTTAAGGGAAGTCATGCTTCATTTTGTCTGTCTTGATTTCCCTATCTTTTGGTTTCAGCAGAGAGCTCAGAACTTTATGATTATGAAACAAGAATAAGAATTTTCCCCATCCACCTTCTCTTTACCATGCCTAATTTTATGTAGCTTTATTATATAGCTTTATTACATTGTCATGCCATTTTCTGAAGGAAAAAGAGGTCCAACCATCATAATTTTGTTGTTCCAGACTCTTGATTGTTTCATTTGACCAATTCTGGAGCCATTCCAGTTTCTCAATGGCTCTTTCTAGGTGCCACAGCCAGGATAGTCCGTAATATTCTGATTGTGTTTGTATCAACACATTACAATGGGTTTGTATCAACGTATTGTAATAATAGCAGTTTAGTTTTATTCCCTTTCCTAATGTTGCTCATCATAGAATGTGCCTTTTGTGCAGCTGCCACACATTGAGTTATTTTCCTCCAGCCATCCACTCCAACTGCATGACCACTTTCCCTGTTCTGTTCCTGCCAACTCAGACCCTATCACTGTTTGCAAGTAGTTAGGATTTTTGGCTTCAATATGCCTGACTTTGCAATAGATTACACTGAAACTTAGTTGCCATTTCATTGCCTGGAAAGATTCTTTTGGAACATTTCACCACCCCTTTTTATCATTGCCATTGTGAATGATTTGGTGTCATCCATAGACTTGGCCACCTCTCTCTACACACATATGTGGACCAGCCTACAGTTATTGCCTGTGGTGTTATACAGAACTATTATCTTCTAAACCAGAGGCATAATAGATACAAGGCAACCATAGATTTCTTTTGTGGGAGTGGGGACCCAACACCATCTGGTTAACACAAAAATGAAATGAGTGGTTAATGTCTGTTTTCCTCTTGCCAGACCTGTTTAAATATACTGACAGCAGCCAAGATTGGATAGAGCAAAAATAGCTGCCAGGTTTCTTGAGTTCCAATAGATATCTTTGTGGTTTTCTTTTGCATTTAGTTTCATACAGCAAGGTCAAATTCTTTTTTTGGTCTCAGGTTTTTGTTCTTGATGCAAAATTCCATAGCATTTCTTAAAAATAACATTTACCTTTCTTCTTATTTACACTTCATTTCAAAAAAGCTCATTAATTTTTCAGGAGCAAGAACCACATCTTTCCAAGTTGAGAACTAAGCAGGAAATGTGTTATGTTTCCATCTCAGAAGGGCACAAATTTCTGGGACATTGATTGCAACAAGAATATCATCAGTCATCAGGGTTATGAAGTTCCCTGCATGCACTGAGAATAATAATAATAATAATAATAATAATAATAATAATAATAATAATAATAATAACAACAACAACTTTATTTTTCTATCCCACCTCCATCTCCCCGCAGGGACTCAGGATGGCTAACATAGGGCCAAGCCGAAGAACAAATAAACACAGCAAAAACAGATAGAAACAGCATATGCAACTAAATAAAACACATTAAAATCAGATAATACAATGCAATAGCAATACAGTAACAGTAAAAATTACTTCTTTCCTTAGTGATAGTTTGCTAGAATTTGAAAAAAAAATATTAAAATTAGAAGTGTACAACCACCCACGCTCCACCACATTCCTCTTTTACATGGCATAAAGTGTTGGTCTCCATCCCTGAATTGCAAATACCACCTCATAAACAATGTCATCATGATGAGCTCTTATTAGCAAAGGTGAAGAATAAATATAGCAGATGAATAATTGTATGAATGAAATGAAATGAACCAAATGAGGAAACATAAATAGAAGAATCTGAGCAGTATTGCTGTTTGCCTTTTGCTGTCTATGAGCAGACCAGAGTCTCTGGCTCTGTTAATGCCTACTGCAATGTAATCCATGTGTAGAGAAGTTTTGTGTTAAACAGAGATTATTGATATGATTTTATTTATTTGTTTGTTAAAAGAAAAAAAGGGTTATATATTAGCAAGGAAACTAGCATGGAAACTAGCTGGAAGCAGCATTTGGTAGGTTGCCATGGTAACACAGCTTCCCTTGGGAGGAAAGGGGCGTGGCTAAGATGACAGTTGGAGCAGATTCCCTTTTAAAAGTTCAGTTTCTGTGAGGGTTTAAAAAGGACAGTTGCGGTTAGGTTTTGGAAAGATTAGGAGCTGGGGAAATCAGCTAAGGATGGCAGCTTATGGTCACTCAGGGGAAAGGCTGGGAATATAAGTTGACCGGGAGTTTAGTATACTGTTTTAAGAGAAGTTATTTAAGAAATATCAATTCAAACAAGACGGCATTGTAACTTAAGATCCGGAACGTTTACTGATTGAAACCACACACGCTTATGTACCAAAATAAACTTGCAATTTGTTATTGTTCATAAGGATAAGTCTCCTTGCCTCTCTGTAAGCCTGTTACCTCACGTTGGTGGCAGTTACCGTACCTATCTATATAAGTTACTGTACTTTTCTATATAAGTTACCATCTTTACTCATTTAAACCCAATCAGTTCCGTTATCCTTCCTTATCCACTAAATCATCCCTGTCATACACTCACACATCCTCCATCCCTCCCTCTCACACGCGCGCACATCTCCTCAATTGGAGGCAGCAGTGGGATTTAGAAAAAGGATTTCCCCTGCCTGAGCTGAGTACCACAAATTGGGCTCTCTTCACCATGTCACAAAGTTATTGTGCTATATTTTTTTTCTGGCCCCTGTCCCTGAAGGCCATGGTGTTGAGCAGAAACATAGATATGAACCACATTACTTCAGACACAAGATGAAGTGACACTTGTTTTTAGGGATCAAAGGGTGGTATCCTTTTAGTCGGTTGGGATTTTGTAAGCTATGCTTACAGCCTCACAACTGCTTCCTCCTATTTATATTTATAATTTTGTTACTATTGTCATGATTCCAAACATCCCACAAAACCCACCTTTAAACCCAACAAATTATGCTAAGGGATGGAGGTCTGCAGTGCTAGCAAGCAAGGTGCAGAAGGATGACATACATATCCAGCCTCTTCTCACCAACATACTATGGTGTACTAATGAATTGTCATAGGACTCTATATGGGTTCCTGCTTACAGTTGGCATTCCACTTCTCACTACTGAAAGAGGGCCAAACATGTCATCCTCTGATGCGTCACTCACCATCCCCACACAAAACTCCCTCCCTTAGTACAACTCACTAGATTTTAATGTGAGTTTCAGGACTAAGGTTGGGAAACGGAATGTGCCACAACATTTTGGGTACGTTACCTGCTGGAGGATTTCAGCCTAAATCTACACTTATTGTATTCTTTCATATAGCAGCAATACAACTCAAAAGGTTTATTTCTTTTTTGGAAACTTGTGCACATTTTCAATGATTGGGGAAATTATTGCTAATAAAACTTCAATGACCCCCCCCCCCATTAAAGTATAAAAATATGTAAAATCTCATGGCAGTTTTTAACAAGTCATCCTGATATGATGAGACACCTTTTATCATCAAGAAGGGATTTAAATTCCTAATAAAGACTGCTAGCGACAATGCAAATTTCTTTTTCATGCCATCTTGAAGGTGATTTTTGTCAGTAACATGGGAAGAATTAACCACTCCCCTTGATCACATAAAATAAAATCTTGGGTCCCATCTATGCTGGCACTATAATGCGGCATCAAGATGACTAAAAACTGTGGCGGTCACAACATGCACATCAACAATCTATGTAGCAGCACACATTTAAGGCATACAGTACATTAAAGATAGTTGCAGGAAAGTCCAAGTTCAGTCCTTTAATGCACTGCAGCAGATCCCAGTGTATCTCAGATCCCAGGATAAAATTGGCTCGGCAGAATTCAGAGAGCATTGTAGACACCCACCCTTGCTGAAGCACTTTGTCAGCAAAAATGTCTCAAGTGTATGGTTGGCTAGCAGGAGGTTAATTGATCCCATAGAAGGTGTAATTGATTACCTCTGCTTCTACCCGTTACTTTCCTTTTTCACCCATGTCCTATGCCTCTAGATGCATATCGCTTCTGCTAATTGAGGGAAACCCACAGAGTGGTTTGAGACCAGCTACCTTGGTTAATGTTAAACCCACCTGGTCTCAAACCAGTTCCAGACCGGCCAATCTAATCACCCATTCAGCAACACAGTTTCCAAGCTGCGTTATAGTGACAGTGTAGATTTGTCACATGTCACATGTAACTGGGCCTTTAGTACATTTATCTAACAGGGAAGCAAAATTATTTTTGGTCTCAATTGAAATGAGACCGTGATAAACTGTCCCCATCTTCTTACTCTTTCTGGATAAGCACAGAAACTCAGATGTGAGTTTCTCCACTCCAGATCCCCAACACATGACTTATTGGAGTTAATTTTGCCTGTGTTTTTGTTGTTGTTGTCATTGTCGTTGTTGTTGTTGTCGTCATCATTATCTTTATTTATATCCCACCTTTCTCCCTATGGGTACTCAAGGAGGCTAATATCTATTCACACTAAACAGTTTACAAAGAGCAATACAAAAGTTAAAAAAATAAATAAACAACAACAGTGTGGTAAAAACAAAATTAGGTAAAGGTAAAGGTTTCCCCTGATGTTAAGTCCAGTTGTGACCGACTCTGGGGGTTAGTGCTCATCTCCATTTCTAAGCCGAAGAGCTGGCGTTGTCCGTAGACACCTCCAAGGTCATGTGGCCAGCATGACTGCATGGAGCACATTTACCTTCCCGCCGGAGTGGTACCTATTGATCTACTCACATTTGCATGTTTTCGAACTGCTAGGTTGGCAGGAGCTGGAGCTAACAGCGGGCACTCATTCCGCTCCCGGGATTTGAACCTGGGACCTTTTGGTCCACAAGTTCAGCAGCTCAGCACTTTAATACACTGTGCCACCAGGGCCCCCTAAAAAAAACAGAATTAAAATACAGCAAATACATTAAAATGATATTCAAAACTCATATGTTATGTATTTTTCTCAGCAGTAAGTCCAACTGAACACAGCAGTGCTTGCTTTAATTGAATTGATGGTTTTAAAGAACAATTAATTTTTCTTGTCTTCAATCAGAATGAGTATTATGAGTATTCTATCAAGAAAATGAGCAAATGTGATTAGATGTTTTACATTTTTGGTCATTTTGGAGAAAGCAAATTACACAAAACCTTGTCTTTTGTTTATATCGGGAATATTTCATAGAAAACTCCTCTTTTTTCCACATGAAATGGTGTAGCAGGTCATTTGGGAAAATTTTGGTTTTCTGCAGAAAAAGATATTTGCAGGAAGAATTGTGTTGTCGAAGGCTTTCATGGCCAGAATCACAGGGTTGTTGTGTGTTTTCTGGGCTGTATGGCCATGTTTCAGAACAGGAAGAATTATTTTTAACTAACTGTTTTTCCCAGGAAAAAAATACTGAATTACAAAAAGAGAGGAAAGATTAGAAAAACAGGCAAAAAAAAACCCTATTGCTATCTTGGCCAGTAGAGAGAAAACCTTTGAAACTTTTTTTCTCATGCAAAAATGAAATAAATGAAAATGTAAATCCCGACTGAAAATGCATTTGTTGTTGTTTATTCGTTCAGTTGCTTCCGACTCTTCATGACCTCATGGACCAGCCCATGCCAGAGCTCCTTGTTGGCCATCGCCACCCCCAGCTCCTTCAAGGTCAAGCTACTCACTTCAAGGATACCATCCATCCACCTTGCCCTTGATCAGCCCTTCTTCCTTTTTCCTTCCATTTTCTCCACGCTTTCATGTCTTCTCATGATGTGGCCAAAGTACTTCATCTTTGCCTCTAATATCCTTCCCTCCAGTGAGCAGCCGGGCATTATTTCCTGGAGTATGGACTGGTTTGATCTTCTTGCGGTTCAAAGCACTCTCAGGATTTTCCTCCAACACCACAGTTCAAAAGTATCTAATATGAAAACGCAATCATGTCAGCCACATGACCTTGGAGGTGTCTATGGACAACACCGGCTCTTCAGCTTAGAAATGGAGATGAGCACCCACCTCCAGAGTCAGACATGACTAGACGTAAAGTCAGGGAAAACCTTTACCTTTACTTTTACCTTCCATATCTCATACACCTTTTATCCTAATACTTTATTTCCACCCAAAGGTAACCTGCCTGTGAACAGAATAATCGTCCCCATTTGGACATCCCTCTTGAAACCCTTTCATGATTAAAGGAACTGCATTAGTGCAAGATAACATTGCCATTATTTTGTTATTGATTAGGGAGATCATGTTTGTTTTTCATCATAGCTCTAGAAATACAGGAGATAATGTTTTTCTGCTTTGGTATGATGATATGCAGATCTCAAAGAAGAGATCATCAAAGAAGATGACTGCTCTTTTGAATAAGAACAATTTGTCTTTCAAGATGACCAACATGTAATACAATCAATTTCATGAAAGCAGGAGAAAAATCAGCATACTGCTATCCATACACTCTTAGACTTGCTGACCCCGGTAGGCAGAAACTTTCCATAATTTCAGCTGGGGGACTTCTCATTGGCTTGGGTAAACTGAAACACAATTCATACATCATAGAAATACAAGCAACATACATTATTATACAATTTTTGGCTGGTAACTATTTGCCTGACAACTCCCGAAATAACGAGACAACACAAGTAACATGGATTTAAATATGGGCAACCTTATTAATTGTTACCTATTTAACTTTGGAACTGAATGTAACTCTATTCTGGTGGAGAATCTGGTGGGGGGGAAAACCCTCCAAGGTAGTGTCCTTATCCAAGCTATCCTTGGGCTGATAAGGGCGAAAAAACCTGGTCCCCGGTTAGCCTGCACTGAAGCAACCTTTAAGGGGAACATGTCAGAGAAGCCTCTCTCAAGGTTTTTGAGGCCAAACTCCTGACATTCCAAGGGCCTTTAGTTTCACCTCACCTGTTAAAGATGAATACCAGTTGAGTGTTTTATCTTATGTCCTTCACCCCAAATGGTAGTGCCCTAGGTGTACGCTAGATTGTGTACTCCCCTATCAATTTTCTGCTGAATCCTATTTAATTGCCACACCATCCCAATTTGCTCCTGAGGACAGTATAGGGTAGGCGGGAAAAAAAAAAACCCTAGAACATAGAAAGGAAAAAAAATCCTACCTGGCCCCTTATGGCAACCACATTGAGCTATACTGTTGATGGGCGGGCATGGTGGGCTGAAGGGCGAACAAAGAATGAAGGTGAGGGGGTTAGCTGATCCCTAGATAAGCCACGCCCCCTCACACCAGTTCCAATTGGAACCAGATATCTCTCTTCGGGGGAGGAGGCAAATTGCTCTCCTCCCCCAGCTCTGCTGGAGGAGGAAAGCCCCTTCTCTGTATAGAAGGACATATGATTTTTCTGTGCAGAAAACATACTTTTTCACAAAAATGTATTTCCTGTCCAGGGAACAGGGTCTTTTGCATTGTTCCCTACAAAGGAAACCCTGCGCACAAATATTTGTGTGTGTATATAGAAATAGTGATCTAAAACAGCACATGTGAACAGAAGAATTTTATAAGGTCTCTTCATTCTTGTAAGGATGAGATATGTAAAGTGTTATATTCTTGATAAAGAGAGTACCTCAGAGTGTAATGGATCCTATTCACTTGTACAGCTATTTTCTACCTGCCCCCTTTGGTCCTTCACATCACTGTCTGAAGATGTTGGTGGTTCTTATGTCCTTCTGTATATAAAGCATGTGATCTACTACTGACCTTGGATAACTTTTATAGAAGTGAGGACATCCTGACTACTAATGTTGGCTGATGGATTCTGGGTTTTGAGGTTGATTAATCTCTTCTGAATTCAGGATCTTTGACAGTGTTTTGGATAGTAAAGGTAAAGGTTTTCTCCTGACGTTAAGTCCAGTCGTGACCGACTCTGGGGGTTGGTGCTCATCTCCATTTCTAAGCCGAAAAGCTGGCATTGTCCATAGACACCTCCAAGGTCATGCAGCCGGCATGACTGCATGGGGCGCCGTTATCTTCCCGCCAGAGCAGTACCTATTGATCTACTCACATTTGCATGTTTTCGAACTGCTAGGTTGGCAGGAGCTGGGGCTAACAGCAGGCGTTCATTCCGCTCCCGGGATTTGAACCTGGGACCTTCCGGTCTGCAAGTTCAGCAGTTCAGCGCTTTAACACACTGCGCCACCACAGTGTTAGGATAGCCTGCAATAAAACCCAAATTAGTTGTATCACAACACTGACATGGAAGTTATCAGCCTTTACTCGTACAAAAGAGAGAGTAAAGATGGTGGTCACATGAGTCCCTTGTTTCTGATGTCAACCACAGATTCTCCATAGTGTATCATTGCAGCCTTAAACTCCTTTTGAATTACATGCATAGTTACTGCAGATTATGTAAGGTCGTGGCTGACAACACATCTGCATCTAAATTACTTGCCATACCACTGTAATTTTTGTGGTTATCAGACAACCGGTGGCTCATTCTACCAGCAGGAGTTTAATATACTGTTGGTCATTTATTGATTTCTTCCCGCATGCTGGAAGCCTTGTCAAATCCTTGAAGCTTTAGAAAGCAATGCTAAAATTGTCTCATCCCTTGAATAGACATACAATGTGTGGGTTTATCAAAAGCAATTAACCAAGATCTTACCTGCTTAATACAAGGAGAAAACAAATGGAAACACATTTGCTGACTGCCCTTGAAGCTAGATAACATATTTGTTTGCCATGGGTTGCTGGAAACTAAGAGATTTGGGAACGTTCAATAATTAGTCAGCTACAAATTCGTGCTGCTGGCAGATCTGCAATCAACACCAGTGCAAAAGCAGTCGGAACATTGGAGAAAAGATTATATATTTCCACTCTATATCTTGTATTTGGAATACCACATTGTATTCATACCATATTGTTTGTTCTGCAGCATTCCAAGACATATGTGTGTGTGAAAGTGGGATCCGAGCTACTCCCCCAACAGAAAATCTCAATACCTTGTGTGACGGCGCGAGTGGCGCCATCTATATGTCAAACTATAAGTTTTAAGATTTGAATTGTTGTATCATGCCTGATTTTGCCCTTACCCTGTAAATGTAGTTGGATTGGTTATTTATATCTGTCCATCAATGTTGTTTGTACCTGTTATATTGCTTACTCAGCTAAACTGTTGGCTCCACCTCTTCCTGGAGTAGGACTGTGTTTCCTCCCTTTTATTCCACCAGCAAGATCTATATCGGATGGACGTGAGAGAGAGACTTGGCACTAAAAGCCCTTCAAAAGTTACCTCTCAGCACCAATTCTGAGGTTCTTACCCTTGGGACTCACACTTCATGTTCAGGGCCAACCTGAACAACGTTGAGGAGTCTCAAGCGCCTTCACATCAGTCCTTTGGCAACAGAGGAAGACTCTTGTCTTCAGATATAGGTCATTGGACTGAGGCTGAGTTTGCTCCGGCATTCACAGCCAGAGAAAGAGGGATCTGGACAAGCTTCATGGACTTAAACAATCAAAGACTGTAATGTATATTTTCTTTTACCCCCTTTGTGAAGAATAAACCCAGTTTTTGAGTTAACTACAGTGTTTTGGTCCTTGGGAGTTCCAGTTTCCCTAAAGGAGGACAAGAAGCAATCCCCTGGGGAAAGATGTCACGTCCATGCCTCTTTCACTAAGAGTTTACAGCCCCAGGCGCGACGGCACAGTGCTGAGAGGACCCTTCTTTTCCAGCAGTGCTGAGAGAAGCCTTTTTTTCCAGAAGTACTGAGAGAGGAGCCTTCTTTTCCAGAACTGCTGAAAGAAGCCTTCCAGAAGTGCTAAGAAGGGAAAAGAAGGAGTTAAAGGGCCTTAAATTTGCCAAGCCCATAGTCTCCTAAAGATAAAGAAGTCAAAGGAAGCCTAGCCTTTGCAAAATTGAGACATTTACAAGCTTTCCCGCTCTTTTGCATCTCAAGCCACCAGCAAATTGATACATCCAGCTCTTGCAGCTGCAGCAAGTTCAAGCCTTCTGCAAAGTGGATACATTTGCTAGAAGCCTAGCCTTTGCAAAATTGAAACATTTGCTAAGTTTCCCGCCTTTTCTGTTTTTCAAGCCAGCAAATCGCTACATTCAGCTCTTGCAACTGCAGCAAAATCCAGGTTTCTGCAAAGTAGATACATTTCTCCAGAAGCCAGCCTTTACAGCAACCAAGCCTCTTCCAGAAACCAGTTTGCAAAGCAATAAATTCCAACCTTCTGCAGTTCCTGCCATTTCTTCAAAGCCTGCTGCAAGTTTATGAAAGCCCAGGCTTAACTTCCCAGTTAAGCAGCTGTTTTAATTGTCTTGTTTAAAATATTGCATTGCCCTTATTGTGTGCCTTTAATTGTATAGTTAAATAGTATTGCATTTTGTACTGTTTGAAACTTGGGATAAGTTTTCTTTTGAATTTCACAGAATGTCAAGTCATAGCAATGAGATTTTGCAAACAAGGGTCAAATCCCCCCGCCCAGTCAGAGAAAGGCGCCCCACAGAGAAAACAATGCTCTGCCTTTTGCAGCAGGAAGGCCAGCTTAGGCAGAGGTTTAACAGAGCTTGGCAAAACCTGCCAACCATAGCTGATGCAATAAGGGCATCCCTTTGCCCAAAGCAAAAGGAAATTCTTAGGCAAGAATTTGTGAAGGCCTTCAATAATGGGAGTGCTATTGCAGAAGAAATAATCTATGTACTGAACAAAATTAACACTCCAGAGTCTTTAGATAGGGCTAAGGAAATTTCTTTTAGCCTACAAGAAGAGAGGAGGCGCTACAGCGCGGTTCTATCTGAACCAGAGCCCAGTTCCTTATTCAAAGGTGCAGAAGAAAGGGTTCAAGGCTCCCCATGTGTAAGCCTTAGATCCAATCTGCTCAAGATTCCATCTAATGATGCTAGCCATAAATCCAAGCATTCATCTAGGCATAGCAGTTCCTCCCAATCCATACATTCAATCATCAGTACTTCTTCCAAAGCAGCCCACTACAACAGAGAGGCTGTCCGTTTGAAAATTAGAAAAGAGGTTTTAGAAGCAGAGGCGTCTGCAGAAATGGCTAAGCAAGACCTTGCCTTCAATGAAGAGGAACTCCTCCTTCAACAGGCTAAAGCCAAGCAGAAACTGCTTCTAGCTCAGGCTAGGGCCCAACAAGAAGCTGACCTAGCGCAGGCCAGGGCCCAGAGAGAAATAGAGCTTGCAATGGCTGAAGCCAAGCAAGATGAGCTGCAACGGGATCTAGATCTGCTTCAAGTAAAAAGAGACACAGCACAAAAGATAGTCAGAGCTAATGTTCTAGCCAAAGCCCTATCACAGGAACTAACCCAAGAAAACCTTAGTTTCCTGCCAACACAAGAGCCTACAGCAAAGGTTTCAGCACATCTACAACTGGAATCACCTGTAGTGCAGAGTCATATCTCCTTTCGCCACCTTGAAGATTGCTCACCTGTTCCAGTGTTCGCAACTTCAAGGCCTGCCCATTCCTCAGAAGTACAGCAAAGCACGGCCGGGAGAGTGCCATCATCTCTGTCAGAGTCCATCCCTCTACTTAGGCCTCAGAGATACCACCTGTCTACTTGGGAACGAAAGGATGACGTCTTTCAACAACATCCAGATGTCCATTCAGATTGGCAAGGCATGGCCGGGAGTGAACCACCACATTCATCCCTGCATACCAAGTCAATTCTCCCATCGCTGAAGATAAAGGCTTCAGAGGTGCTGCCTGCCAGCAATCTGCTGAACCCAGCATCGCCTACCATCGCGACAAGATGTGTTCAACCGAAGAACATTGAGTTTGTCACGCCACATCACACTACTCAGATGTACCCTTACACACTGGAGTCTCAATTGGGTTCCCTCTTGCGAAATCCAAGGAGAGACATCAGAGACAAAGGCGTCCAGAAATTCACTGACCGACCGGATGACTACCTTCTGTGGAAAATCACCTTCATGAGGGCCATTCGAGATTTCAAGCTAGAAGCGGATGAAGAACTGTCCCTTCTTATGGCGTGGCTTGGACCCAGCTCAGCCGAGCAAGTAAAAAGACTTTATGCTGCTCATGTAGCAGACCCCCAAAGAGCTTTGTCCACAGCGTGGTCTCGCTTGGACCAGCGCTTCGGTGCGAGCACTGAGATAGAAGCGTCCCTCATGGATCGACTCAACAGGTTCCCATCGCTGAAGATGAAAGATTGCAAACAGCTTTGGGACTTTAGTGATCTTTTACTAGAGCTAGCTTCAGCCAAAGGAAATCCAGAGCTGCCAGGTTTAGCATGTCTGGACCAGCACACGTCGCAGAGTGCCATTCTCTGCAAACTTCCTTTTCCTCTTCGAGAAGCTTGGGGGAAACAAGTGTTCAAGTACAAAGAGGAGAATGCAAATGTATACCCGCCCTTCACCTTTTTGGTGGATTTCGTCACTAGAGCAGCCCGTGAGAAGAATGACCCTCAGACAGGTCTTCTCGCTTTGTACCAAGACCTAAAGCCTGAAAAGACCTCCAAAGAAGACAAAGCCCAGGGCAAAGATCTTAGAAGGAACCTAAGTGTCAAGATGACAGACGCAACTTCTGCAACTTCTGCTCAACCAGTCAGCAACAACACCATATCCTGTCCCATTCATCAAAGGCCACACAGCCTAGCTGAATGCAGAGAGTTCGCAAAGAAGCCTTACGAAGAACGACTCCAAATAGTTCAAAAGGCCAAGGTGTGCTTTAAATGCTGCGGCGCCACTATTCACTTCTCCAAAGACTGCAAAGAAAAGGTTAAATGCCAACACTGCAACAGCATCAAGCATTGCTCTGCAATGCACAACTTCGATTCTCCTCAATTCAAAGCAAAGTCAAATTCTCCTGCCAAAGAAGAAACCAAAGAAGACCAAAGGCCCTCAAGGCTCCTGCGGTTGCCTGCACCAAGCTTTGTCAAAATAGCCACAAGCCAAGGATTTGCCACCCAATCTGCCTGGCAGAGGTGTATCCAGACAAGCAGCCGTGGAATAAGAAAAGGGTCTACGTCGCCTTGGATGCCCAAAGTGACGCACCTCTTGCAACCCCAGAGTTCTTCGACATGTTCAACCTTCATACCAAGACAATAGATTACACCATATCCACTTGTTCTGGAAAGAATAAGATGAATGGCAGAGTTGCAACAAAGTTCAAAATCTCGCCTGTCGGACAAAAGGTCAGGTACGATCTTCCTGACCTTATAGAATGCAGCCTGATTCCCAGGAACAAAGAACAGATAGCCACGAAAGAGGTGGTACAAGCCCATCCTCATCTCAAAGGTATTCAAGATCTAATTCCAGCTTTGGACTTGGAAACAGACATCGTCATGCTTATCGGTGCAGATTGTCCCACACTGTTCCATGTTAGCAACCAGATTGAAGGTCCTAAGGGATCACCCATGGCCCAGCAGTTGCCTTTAGGATGGACGGTGTTAGGCCCAGTCTGCCTGAACAAGATGTTCCAGCCTGTCACTAAAAGGCCTTCACTAATGCAAGGATGTGCCAGCCACATCTCAGTTTGCTGCCAGGGAGTAATGCCCGATTACTCTTCCATCATCGAAGTCACAGAGAGAGATGAGCAAACAGCCTTCTCTAAAAATGAACAGAAGTTCCTTGAGATGATGAACAGCCAAGTCACTCAAGTCTCTGAAGGTAATTGGATAGTACCTTTACCTTTCAAGCCGGAAAGACCATCTCTACCCAACAACAGAGATGTTGCCCTTCATCGTCTCCTGTCCTTAAGAAGAAGGATGCTAAAAGATCCGAAGGTAAAGACCCAGATCACCCAGTTTGTGGAAGACCTCTTCAGAAGCAACTACGCTGAACCAGCCAGCGTGTGTGCGGAGGGAGAAGAGCAGTGGCATTACATATCCACTTCAGAAAATCTGGCAGATGTGACATCCCGAGGAACATCAGCCGCAAAGTTGTCCAAGTCATCCTGGATCACTGGACCCAAATGTCTTCAAAATCCTTCCTTTCCAGAAAGCATTTCCGTGCTCAAAGACACTGAGTTGCCAGAAATTCAGTCCTGCAAATCTACCATCGATGGCCAAGACTTATCAAGGCAAGGTTTAAATCCAGCCAAGTTTGAAAGATTTTCAAAACGGACTAGACTTCAGGCAGCCATTGCCAGGCTCATACATTACATCACTACAAAAAACAGTGGTGCAATTCAGCCCCAAGATCTTTCAAAAGCCTCAACAGTCATCCTGAGATCCACTCAAAGACAGTGTTTTTTAGAAGAAATAGCTTGTCTAGAAAGAAAAGCTTCCTTGCCCAAAAATAGTTGTTTAAAGGACTTGAACCCCTTCCTGGACAATGAGGGTCTCCTTAGGGTTGGAGGTAGACTAAAAAGAGCAAAGATTAGATCCTGTGTTAAAAATCCTTTTATTTTGCCACACCATAGCCACATAGCTCTGCTGTTGACACAGCATTTCCACACAAAAGTCAAACACCAAGGAAGGTCAATTACTCAGTCTGCCCTAAGAAACTATGGGTTTTGGATTGTTAGGTGCCAACGTAAAGGCTGGGGATTTGGTGTTACTTAAACAAAAGATGCTCCTAGATACCAATGGGCTAAGGGTATTGTGTCAAAATTATATCCTAGCTCTGACAATAGAGTGGGCAAGGCCCAGGTTAAGGTCGTCTCTAACGAAAAGGTTTCTTTATTTGACAGGCCTATTAGCGGCATGGTTGTGTTATTTTTAGAAGACATACAGTCTAAAGTTATTAGAGTTAAAGGTATTTAACTCCATTTTGTTTAGATTTCCGAAAGTCCGGAAATCTAGGCCGGGAGTGTGACGGCGCGAGTGGCGCCATCTATATGTCAAACTATAAGTTTTAAGATTTGAATTGTTGTATCATGCCTGATTTTGCCCTTACCCTGTAAATGTAGTTGGATTGGTTATTTATATCTGTCAATCAATGTTGTTTGTACCTGTTATATTGCTTACTCAGCTAAACTGTTGGCTCCACCTCTTCCTGGAGTAGGACTGTGTTTCCTCCCTTTTATTCCACCAGCAAGATCTATATCGGATGGACGTGAGAGAGAGACTTGGCACTAAAAGCCCTTCAAAAGTTACCTCTCAGCACCAATTCTGAGGTTCTTACCCTTGGGACTCACACTTCATGTTCAGGGCCAACCTGAACAACGTTGAGGAGTCTCAAGCGCCTTCACATCAGTCCTTTGGCAACAGAGGAAGACTCTTGTCTTCAGATATAGGTCATTGGACTGAGGTTGAGTTTGCTCCGGCATTCACAGCCAGAGAAAGAGGGATCTGGACAAGCTTCATGGACTTAAACAATCAAAGACTGTAATGTATATTTTCTTTTACCCCCTTTGTGAAGAATAAACCCAGTTTTTGAGTTAACTACAGTGTTTTGGTCCTTGGGAGTTCCAGTTTCCCTAAAGGAGGGCAAGAAGCAATCCCCTGGGGAAAGATGTCACGTCCATGCCTCTTTCACTAAGAGTTTACAGCCCCAGGCGCGACGGCACACCTTGGTCTTGGTGCAATGCAAATCCCAGAATAGAACTATGGATGGAAACATGACAGTGAAAGTGGAACCATAGTTCTATAACTGTGTAGTATGAAAAGGTCTCTCTCTCTCTCTCTCTCTCTCTCTCTCTCTCTCTCTCTCTCTCTCTCTCTATACACACACACACACACACACACACACACACACACAGAGTTGTGCCCACTGTTGGAATGTGATTTCTCCAAAGATGTTCATAGTGAGAAAGGCAGTGGTATAGAATCCATGAACACTAAGGCAATCACTACGCAGAGAAAGGTAGACGTCTTATGCAGTCTTATGGGGTGTCTTGAATTGTATATTGTATTTTTATGATCAGGGTGAGAAAAGGGGATTTAAACTGCCTCCAATGCCCTTGGTACTTTGAAGAATGCATCATCTGTATTGTTTGACTTGACGTTCATGGGTCGCCATTTTTTCCTGTCCCCCAGGCAGCAAGATATCTCAAGCTGGTTCTGCTTCAGGTATATTTGCCCCACAATAGGTAAGGTTGCCATTTATTCCAATATACAGGGAACAGAATTCCTTTGGCTGCTTTCCTGGGTAGACTTCCAAATATGGGTCAACCTTCACATCTCTGGAATCAAGGGGTATGTACTTTTAAAAAAAGAACAAAAGGAAGACAAATGCAAAAATGAAAAATGATGTCAAACTATGTTAATGCAGGGTTCTGTGATCAGCTAATACAGACTCCTGATCTCTACGAGTTGTTAATTTCACTGTTCTGAGCCATGCTAATGTATTCCCCATCACCACCCTTTTTATATTCTTTTTTTGCAGCGAAAGTTTTCTATTGAGTATCTGATTTAGTTTTGTCTGCTCGGATGCCCTTTCAGTAAAGGACACCGTTCACAATTGGAATTAGAAGTGTTCTGTTCAATTTTTTTTGTCTCCCTCCCCCGCAGCCAGAGAAGAAAGAGAAAGAGGCGAGCAAAGAGGCAGAGACTCAGACAAATCTAGAGATGCAGCAAATTCTCCAGCCACTGAGCAATGAGGTTTCATACTCTGCTGGAGGACCCATTCATCTTAATCCATCTGGAAAGAAGTCTACTTGCAATATTTCACAATCTAAGTACTTTCTGACAAATCTATTAATTATGCACTCAAACAAATTATTTGCTGCCTGTGGAGAATTGCTCCTGGATTTTCTTCTTGAGCCAGTCTCCTTGCTATCCCCACACCCGCAGGCCCACACACATTTAACTCATTGCTGTCATCCAAAGAGCTGTTCTTACCACTGGTGTCATCTCTCCTTTGTCTAGCTCCAAACATTTGTAGGCAGAATAGATTGGATATATATGATAGACGGGATGATCCTGAAATCCCTGAAATCCCCAAAGAGCAGTAAATTCATCCCTCATTGAATGCACAAATACACACATGGACATAAATGTAACATACATGTGACACAAGGGATTCATTTTAGTGATTTTCAGGGAGATCTACACATTCTTAGAATGCTTAGTGAGGTGGGGAGCTCTTTAGTACTTAAGGCTCTCCAGAGTAAGCACTGTACCCCTTTGGGCATTTTTTAAAAGTCAATGTTGTCTTTTAATATCAGATTGGTCCCAGGAGCACAAAGTACCAATTGCAAGGCTTGCCTGCTTGTAGGCTACAGCATAATCTAGACAGGAATCCCCTGGTTGCAGTTATCTTTGAGGTATTATATTCCAGGATGGGTTTAATGCAATACGATATGCAAGGAACTGCTTTTTTAGATGAAACCAAAATTATACAAAAATCACAATCAATTTTCACCAGCCAAATTTAATAGGTATGTACTTATTTCTGTATATCCACTGAGTTATATCCCCTTGCCATAAACTTGAGAAGCCTCTTAGAAAGAAAGAGGTGGCCACTCTCTAATCCATCTTTGATATGGTCAATATGTACTGGGTTGAAAATATCAGTGTTTAAAAACTGGAAGAATGCATCTGTAAGTTTCTAAACTTTATTCTGCCTTGGTCAGACCACACCTGGAATACTGCGTCCAATTCTGGGCACCACAATTGAAGGGAGATGTTGACAAACTGGAATGTGTCCAGAGGAGGGTGACTAAAATGATCATGGGTCTGGACAACAAGCCCTTTGAGGAGCGGCTTAAAGAGCTGGGCAAGTTTAGCCTGCAGAAGAGAAGGCTGAGAGAAGACATGATGGCCATGTATAAATGTGTGAGGGGAAATCATAGGGAGGAGGGCGGAGGGTTGTTTTCTGCTGCTCTGGAGATTAGGATGTGTAACAATGGCTTCAAACTACAGGAAAGGAGATTCCACCTGAACATCAGGAAGAACTTCCTCACTGTGAGAGCTGTTCAGCAGTGGAACTCTCTTCCTCGGAGTGTGGTGGAGGCTCCTTCTTTGGAGGTTTTTAAACAGAGGCTGGATGGCCATCTGTTGGGGGTGCTTTGAATGCGATTTTCCTGCTTCTTGGCAGGGAGTTGGACTGGATGGCCCAGGAGGTTGCTCCCAACTCTATGATTCTATGATTTTATGAAATTCCTCCCATCCTTAATATTAAGAAATTAGCAAGTGTTGGTAAATTCTGACTGCCACTTGAAGCGAAAATCATGTTTTCAGAAGGAAGGAGGGAAATTTTAAATCTTCTGGTACCTGAGCCCTTTAATAGCTCTGGTCATCCTCTACACTGCCATATAATGCAGTTTCAGGATGCGGTTTAACTATGTTTCCACCAAAGCATTCCCCTGTTCCCTCCCCCCAAGCATACCACCAGAGGTTGACAACAGAGATGTGTTGGAGGACCTAGTGATTTCTCAAGAGATGTTTTTACAAGAACTCTCTAGATTCTCCAGAAAACTCTGTTGTCAATGTCAGACAGATGTTGACTACAGAATCACACTGGAGGATCTAGAGATTTCTTGAAACTTTCTGTTGTCTATTTATTGTAAAAGCCCTCTTCTACTTCTCTCCCTTCCCCAATCACATATTGCATCTGTACAGCATTGTGCCTGCCAGCTTATCAAGTAATATTTTACAAAAATTCTACGGTATTGGCAGAAAATGAAATTAGAAAGCTTTTGTTTGCTGTTCAGTGGGTGCATGAGACATCTTTTATTTCATGACACACTAGAAAAATAATGTGGCATTAACTTCACAGCCACCGTTTTTCTTCTTCTGAGATAATGAAAGCCAACTTCCATCAAATGAAAGCTGTGGGATTTAGTACACATGGAATTAATATGAGATACATCAGTGGACTAAATTCATTGCATTTAATCAATTTCATTAGTTTGCTCAGGAAGAGAAGAAATCAACATATGTGGCAAGAAGCATGTTGTCAGCAATGGTGCTTTATTTACAAAAGTGTGTGTGTGGGGGGAGGGGGGGCTTTTGGACTACAACTCCCATAATCTCTAGCAGCTGCAAATTATGACCCAAAAAGTAATTTTCTACAAGCTCTTTCAGTATATGCTATATGCCAGTGATTCTCAACCTGGGGTCTCCAGATGTTTTTGGCCTTCAATTCCCAGAAATCCTAACAGCTGGTAAACTGGCTAGGATTTCTGGGAGTTGTAAGCCAAAAACATCTGGGGACCCCAGGTTGAGAACCACTGCTATATGCTGTCATCCTAAAGAAGGTATAAGTATGATGTGCATAAAAATGAAAATGGAACGGTGAAATAAAGCTTTAAACTGTAAAACTGAGAGTTTCAAAAACTGTCAAACACAATTAAGAGATCTAAATCTAAACAGAACACAATGGTTTTAATGAATGATATTGGGATGGAATATTTTAAAGCTGGAGCACCAGTACAGAAAAGATCTACTGGTGTACTTCTAAATGACAAAACTTCCAAAAATCTAAATGATTTGTCAGAATCATTCATTTTCAGATTTTTAAGCACCACCACCTCAAATTAGGCTCTGTAGTCAAACCCCAGACCTTCAAAAATTGTTGAAGTCAAAAATATTTTTGCCTGTGTTCAGTACTTAGCTCAACGTTCTGTTCTGATGATAACATTGCAGTTGGTTGTGATAAGGACAATCTCTGGGTTTACTGCTTAGGGGAAACACCTTCCCAGGCAGTCTCTCTCTACAGGATCTTTGAGGCTAAAGATTCTTGAAGATCTTTCAAGCTGAATCCTCAATAGTTATGATATCATAAATCCATGTTATTTATGGGAGAACATTTTATGTAATGCAAATAATAGCTTCAGGGCCTGAATTACATGTAGAATGTAATGGGAAGGAAAGAATTCAAATCTACATGTGCTACCAATCTATCCTATCTAGACCCATTCATAGGAAAGATACTTTTAACACCCTATCTAGTTTGGCCCAGAATCATACATGACATCTTGAATTTAATGAAGGAAATGCAAGATACAAATGTAACTATTCATATTAATAATAGAAACCACAGTATATTATCAGTTGTTGTTCACTTTTTAATTAACTTCTATCAGACCTTGGATACAGATACCCATACAAATTGAGAAGACAAAGGAGCAACACACTTTGGAAACGTAGGTAGCATTTTGAATAATCACTGGATGGCAATATTTTTCAAAGTGTTCACGCTAGGCTGTTTGCTATTGACCTTCATTTGCAGAAAACAGGTAGCTAGGAATCTGTCAACAGGCAAATAAATGAGAACACTGAAGTACAAGGATATATCTTTCTAAATAGAAGAAGGAATGAATATGGTGTGACGAACCCTTCATTTACATTAATGACATCAATTCTGTTTGGACAGATACTGGTAATGTTCTTCTTGCATGTTTAATGCTGTTTGGGCAAATTAAAGATCAGATCTCATTCACGTAGATTTTGTCTCTTGTTCCAAACAAGTCATCAAAAATGAGAGGTAGACATTGGAATAGAGAGTAAACAATACATCGTTTTGGATTTAATGTGGTTCTAATTTTGCATAGAATTGATGTTTGACATCCTGGTTTTGACAATGTTTTATTTCTACTGTTTTCCCTTGACCCTTATCTTCATTGTTTAGAGAGTGTCCCATAAAAGAGGTGGCTGCCTCTTTCATACCTTCTCTGCAACTTCTAGTAAAACTTAACTTACCAGAGTCTCACTTCAGGATGCTGTAGGGCAGATATAGAAACCCTCAGGGCATCCAAATATTCTGGACTTCAGCGCCCTGTAGCCCCAGCTAATATGGCCAACAGCAAGTTTCAGGGGAACACAGTAGAAATGAAACATTGTCAAATCCTGGATGTCAACATGGATTACATTAGCTACAATTTTGAGATACATGTCTGGTTTTGTCCAGCTTTTTCTCACAAATATGCAGATTTCCAATTAGTCTCAAGATGGGAAAATGAATATCCCTGACAAGGTAATGTAGACAGTTCTTTGTACTTTGTCTGTACAAAGCAGCATGGTGAAAGGAGGAAGTCTCCTTGAGTCATGTGATAGGATCCGTGTTGCTTAGTCTATGAACTGTTGGCTAGGTGTAATTTTTTTGACTTGCCTTGACCATTATTTCCTTTATTCCCAGCAACCAGAACATGGAACAGAGGGTACAGATGTACTTGCGTACTTTTGACAGACTTCTCATAGACAACAGGAATTATAAACAAAACATTGGAATCAATAGACCTTTAGTCAGATTCAGCCTAACTCTTCATATTATTATATATACTAAATCCAAAATGAAATCTGAATGACATCTTCTCCTTCCCTTCTATATTATCCTTACAATCACACTGACTAAAAGATAGCGACTCAATCCAAATCATCCACTGAGCTGTATGACTGAATGGAGTTTGAATGCAGGTGTCCATGGGTGTATCTTTACTGAAGAATTAATGCAGTTTGACATCACTTTAACTGCCATTTCCCAATGCTATGAATTCCTGAGAGTTGTAGTTTGGTTAAACACCAGTACGTTTTAGCAGAGGAGACTAGAGACTTGTAAAATTATAACCCCCATGTTTCCATGGCATTGTGTTAGAAGACACAACTTTATATCTTATTGTTTGGGGTATTGCTTCACGGCTTCTCTAACACAACAGTGTTATGATTTATAACTCCATCACAAAATGAGAATAAAGCTCTTTTCAAATCAGTTTCACTTTTTGATTATAAGTTCCCATCAATGACAATTGGTTCTCTTATATTTTCCCCCCTGATAAACTGTTTCATCCTCATTTCTAATATTAAATACTCATTGTCACCACTTTAATTAAAAGTTGGATGACAGATTTGTGATAATTTGGCTTCATACCAGTAAAAACTCTTTGTGTGCAAAGATTTATGCCTTTTATGTTGTGATAATAAAAGTCTAAAAGATATTTCACTGTTAGAAAAAAGATCAGTGTTAAATTTTGGGTCTCTGAGGGGAGCAGGACGCAAAAGCATTCTTCCCCTTTCATTTGTTTTCCCCACTGATATATATGTGTTTTTGCTGGTTCTGGGATTAATAGGGACTGTATGGACCCCTATTATGCCAGGCCCATTGATCTAGGGAAGCAGCTCTACTGTTTGTATAGTGATGTCTGTGGTAGCTCTCTGCTCAATTAGTACTGTACAAACCATTAATAAACACAGCTCCATTGAGGCCGCTTCCACACAGCTGAATAAAATCCCACATTATCTGCTTTGAACTGGAATATATGATAGTGTGGACTCAGATAACCTAGTTCAAAGCAGATATTGTGGGATTTTCTGCCTTTTCCGGTTATATGACTGTGGGCCCTTCCACACAGCCCTATATCCCAGAATATCAAGGCAGAAAATCCCACATTATCTGAATGTGGACTCAACCCAGCTCAAAGCAGATATTGTGAGATTTTCTGGCTTAATATTCTGGGATATAGGGCTGTGTGGAAGGTCCCTCAGGCAAAGCCAGCAGGGCAGTGGGAACAGATTCTGGGGGCTTCTCCTATTGTGATAACCCTCTCTTCCTTCTGTTTCCTTATGATTTTCCTTTTATCTGTTATGGAGACTCATGAACTACTGAGCAAAGGAAACTCCATCATCATAGAATCATAAAATCATAGAATTATAGAGTTGGAAGAGACCTCACAAGCCATCGAGTTCAACCCCCTGCTAAGAAGCAGGAAAAACACATTCAAAGCACCCCTGACAGATGGCCATCCAGCCTCTGCTTAAAAGCCTCCAAAGAAGGAGCCTCCACCACACTCTGAGGCAGAGAGTTCCACTGCTTAACAGCCCTCACAGTGAGGAAGTTCTTCCTAATGTTCAGGTGGAATCTTCCTTCCTGAAGTTTGAAGCCATTGTTCCATGTTCTAGTCTCCAAAGTAGCAGAAAACAGTTTGATTTTCACCCAGGGCCCTTCCACACAGCCCTATATCCCAGAATATCAAGGCAGAAAATCCCACATTATCTGAGTGTGGACTCAGATAACCCAGTTCAAAGCAGATATTGTGAGATTTTCTGCCTTGCTATTCTGGGATATAGGGCTATGTGGAAGGCTCACAGAGATCAAAAATCTTATCAGTGAATAAGTTTGACTTAACTGAACACAGCTGAAGATGGACATGGTATTATCAGCCCTTCAACCCCTAACCATTGCCCTGCACTTCTAACCATGGCAAATGTGGTGGGATGGCTGTATTTGTGTAATAAAATATAATAAAAAATATTTAATGACATATAATACAGACATATAATACATATGCCCCAATAAGCATAAAATCTTTTACATTCCAATATTGTACTATGCTAATATCCACATACATTCACTGAATATTTTTGTTTTAAAAAAGGGCAAGCCCGAACTTGCCAGATGCCAAGGTGACCACCAACAACCTGTCCTCCAACCACTCCACCCCATAAATCGATCCCAGTCCCAATTTGGGGAGTAGGACACATGTTACAAAAAAAGGGGGGGGGGGGTGCTAGAAGGAAGCAGAGTAAAAACATTTTCCTTTGTCGTCATCTGAGGCCAAGAAATTGTAACTTGCCGAAAGTCACCCAGTAGGTTCAGAGTCACAGTCTGAGGTTCAAACACGACACCATGCTTTCTGAATTCCTTCCCACTCTGTTTCCTACCTACCTACCTTTTCTCCTCTCTTTTCTTCCTTCCCTCTGTGTTTCCGAGCTAGCTAACTAGCTAGCTTTCTTCCCTTTCTCTCTTCTTCCTTCCTTCCCTCTCTTGTTCCTACCTTTTTTTCTTTCTCCCCTCCTCTCTCGATTTTCTTCCTCTATCATTTTTTCTTTCCTTTCCTCCTTCCTTCTTCCACCCTTCCTTCCCCTTTCCCTGGTTTAGCCTGAGATATACCTGTACAAAAAAAGTTATGAGAAACAAAAAGTTTTATTAAGGAATGCTGGGTGTATGCTATTTCTGCTTCATTTAGGTGCTTTAAGCTGAAAAATTGGCAGGATTCAAGGTCTAGAAAGCCATACATCAGCATTTTAGGCTACTCCACCTCTGCCTTTTGTTTCAATGGGACATTAGTAATGTTTTGTTACTTTCAGCTGCCATTTTCAGGCATCATTGTTGTGAGTGGGTGGATTGAGACTGTATATCATTTTTTTAACCAGCGTTATGTTTTTCTGCTAGTCTGGGACAATTGTGACAGGCGGGGGAGTCCCAGCACTGAAAAGACGGTGCCCAAGTTATGTACATTATTTCCACTCTCGTTTTAGTTGTTTTCTTGGAATATTTTCTGTAAATAGATGGCTCATTTTACTCTCCAAATTTTCCTCACAAGGTCCTCATGTTTCTGTCACTATCATAACTTTCTTTCTTGAAATATGCTTGTTGTCTTGTAGGAAAAAAAAATTTCTTTCAGATACCCTTTTTAATGCTGATTGATTGATTCATTGATCCATTCATTAATTCATTCATTCATTGCTTAATTGGTTTTGGAGAAAATTTTCAGATTTCCTTGGACTATGAAAAGCTTTTTGAAAAAGTATCTAAAATTCTAAACTCACCCTTCTTATATCTAGAATGCTTAAGCATGCTACACTGGAGCTGCTTCTTGATCAATTGACTGTTTAATATAGTAATAAATTTGCCATACATTATACTGTCAGTAATTGATACAGTTACTTCTGATAGTTAATATATTATTACTTTACTATTTTATCACGGCTTTCACGCTAATCATATTCTAATTGCTTCAGTTCTTCAAGGAGGATTGGCCACAAGCAAATGGTGACCAATGATGGAATAATGAGACCAGGCACCAAGAGATGGGTAAAATTAGAGCCCTTTTATTTGACCTAGGACCTATTTAAGTAAATTGAACCCTGAAGAAGCTATAACAGGGGAGCAACATGTTGCATATCCAGTTGAAACTTTCTTCTTCTACAGGAAGTAGAAGGAAAGTCTTCATTGTTTTAAATGGCCACATCCAGACTTGTTTCAGCTATTTATATTATTGAAAATTAGAGAGATCATCTAGCTTCATTTTACATCATCATAGGACCTATGGGGAATTCCCCAACTATATTTCAATAGCCCAAAGGTGACACCACTGCCCCCACAGCTACCACAAATGAATTTGTCATGAAAGTAATGTTTTTAAAAGCAGCATTTTGTTTTATACATTTAGCCATAACAGCAAATTCTGATGATATAGTGGCAAAACTCCATTCTTTGCCTTATCTCTGCTGCAGCAGTGTTGTCATTCTTGTATTCCTTCAAGGTGTTTCCAATGTATGGCAACCTAGGGTAAATCTATCATGGGGTTTTCTCAGGCAAAGAATATGTAATTTTCCTAGGATCTCCCAGTAGATCTCAATGGCCAAGTGGAGAATCAAACAATGGTCTCCAGAGTCACAGTCCAATGGCCAGACCACTACACCATGCTGTGGCACCCCACTTAAGAAGTGCATATCATTCAGAAGCCTGACTGGTGCCAACATCCTTTAAGCCCTCAATCCCAGGAAGATACCTCAAAATGACAGTCCTTTATTTTAAAAAGTGTCAGACCACAGGCTTCTGTTTGTAGGTACTCATCATTTGAAGAATGATCCAAGTCTACTTCAACAATGGTTTGATGTTGTCAGGTGCCTTCAGGTCATTTCTGACTTATGGAAACCATGATGGAAAGCTGTCACTGGGATTTCTTGGCAACATTTGTTTGGAGATAGGGGTTTTCAGAGAATCATCAAGTTGGAAGAGACCACAAGGACCAGTCCAACCTCATTCTGAAATTCAGGAACACACAATCAATGCACTCCTTAGAAATGGCCATTCAGCCTCTCCTTAAAAACCTCCAGAGAAGGAGACTCCACCATACTCGGAGGCAGTGTATTCCACTGTCAAACAGCTCTTACCATCAGGAAGTTCTTCCTAACATTTTTGTGCAATTTATTCCCCAACTATTTGAATCCATTGTTCCATGTTTTCTGCTACTTCGTGTTCAATCATGTCATTCTTTTGAATATTTAAACATTGCTATCATTTCTCTTCTTAACCTTCTCTTCTCCAAGCTAAACATGCCCAACTCTCAAAGCTGCTCCTTATAGAGCTTGGCTTCTAGACTTTTGTCTTTATCTGAACCTAAGAGAGTGTGACCTGCCCATGCTCACTGCATGGATTTGCTTGGGTAAACAAGGATTTGAACCCTGATCTCCCAGTCTTTGTCCAGCAGTGAAGCCACCACACCACACTGGCTCTTGCTTAAAAATAAATGTTGTAACTGGAGAGCAGGGAGGGCTGCAAGATTAGATATGGAGTGGGCTACTATAACTTCAATGTTCAACAAATCATGGAGCAAGACAGTGTACAAAAAAATACCATCAAGATGTCCTCCCTCACCTTCCGAACCCCAACCTTCAGCTGCAGACATCACCTCCCAGCATTGAGATTGTCTTGCTGACAGAGGGTACCCGGCCCTTTTCTTGTCCGGGCCAGATGTTCTTCTCTTCCCCCTTTCCCCAACTCCCTCAATGAGGTCATGCTGGAAATGGATGACAGTAGCTGAATGTTTGGGTTTTGGAAGATGAGGGTGGATAAAAGCCTTCATCCTACAGAATGGAGCTTTACATTTCCCATCCTAGTTAAAGATCTGTTAAGGATTAAAATTACTCTAAGAGCAAAGATATTAGAGTTTTTCATCAGCATCTAGAAAGGCTGACAGGCTATTTGGCGAGATCTGCTCCATCACAATGAGATGCAATTTATTTTTACATAAATTGTATTTGTAATTCAGTTGCATAGATTTCTAACTAAATTATAATTATACCAGCTGTAGTAGTTAGGACTCTCATCCTTATGAAAAAAAAACCTATTGGCCCTGTTGTTGGATGTCTCCAACATCATCTAGAAATGCATCTAGAAATGATAAGGTGACACAGGGTTTTCTGGGGCTGTGTGTGACTTACTCAAGTTCACCCAGTGAGTTTTCATGATTACAGTTCACTGTTCAGCCAGAGTCACAGTCCAATGATGAAACTCTGATCTCCAGAGTCACAGTCCAATGATGAAACTGTTACACCATACTGACATGGCTGTACATATGACTAACCCAAATGCAGTAGAATCTCGCTTATCTGTCATAAACTGGTGGGCAGAATGATGGATAAGCGAAACTGACGAATAACAGGATGGGTGCTTGCTTGCCCACTCTCCCTCTCTCTCTCTCACTTACTAAGCTGGGTCCCAGCAGTAGCGATGGCAGCACCAGGGCCTGGCGGGGTGAGTCAGTAAGTGAGAGAGAGAACAAGGGAGGGCCTTTGCCGCCCTCCTTCGCTCGCCCGCCCTCCGTTCCTCAGGTCCTTCATGACTCTGGGTCCCACCAGCACTGGGGCCCGGTCTGGTGAAGGAGCGAGTGAGGGAGGGCCTTTGTCGCCCTCCTTCACGCACCCACTCTCCCTCCCTTAGGTCCTTCACCACACCAGGTCCTGGGGCCCAGCCTGCGAAGGAGCGAGCGAGCGAGCAAGCAAGGGAAGGAGGGCCTTTGCCACCCTCCTTCACTCGCCTGCCCTCCGTCCCTCACTCACTCACCCAGCTGGGTTCCGGCAGCACCGGGACCCAGCAGGGTGAGTGAGTGAGCGAGAGAGTGAGCGGGGCAGGGCATTTGCCTCGGATAATACAGAATGTCGGATAAGCGGAACTCGGATAAGCGGGACTCTAGTGTATTGTCATGAACAGTTGAAGTTGCATAGCTTGTAGCAGAGTACTAACCCCATATTTTGTACAACTGTGCACCTGTTGTTCCTTGCAGAAGCATGGAGCTAAAATATGAAGGTTGCAATAATTTCTATTCCCATGATTTACTACCAGTGACTCTGAGGCACTCACATTCTTCTTCAAAAATCTCAACACAGATGACCTTTAAAGATTTTCTGACCATCTTCTACAGGCCCAAATCAAAGCTGTTAATCTTTAAAATGATCTTTCACATGGAGCCTGGCTTCTTTATAAATGCTATGGATTGCAGGTTGGTGTCAGATCTGGGACAACATTGTTTTTTATAGTTTTGAATTTTCTGCAGCTTTGCTTTTTTAAAGCATTATGATAATAAGTACAGGCCTCATATCCAAGGGGATATTTTCCAAGATCCACACACCTTCATGGATATGTGAAACATTGGATAATAGCAAACACTATATTTTGACCATACATGATTCAAAAGCATACCATAGAATAGTACTAAAGAACTAGATATTCCAGGGGATTTTTTTTTTTGTATCATGAGTAAGTGAAACCGTGGGTGAGTGCATTCTGCCAAATTTGTTCTCTCTAGTAATCTCTAGGGCCTCATCACATAAAAGTCCGAATCCATGGGTCATTGGGGGGATTTGCCATGCAGTATGACAAATCCATGGGGCAGCGAGGGAAAATCATTGCCCCATATCCAGCATCACCCGCTGAACCTCTTATCCCATCCTGTAGGGTGAAAAGTCACCACCCGGCTTCTCCCCCGTTCTTCCCTATGAAACACAGGAAGCCTCCCATGTTCCCAAGGAAACAATATATTAATCAAATCTACAAAAGTTTAACTTATAAATGTGAAAGCCAGACTGCATCTAGTTTTGGTTTTGGGGTTGTTGTTTGTTTTTGTTTTGTTTTGTTTTGTTTTTGGTTGTCAAAGAGTAGGGATATTTTGACATATCAAGACACCCTTACAAGAAAATAGTCAATAGCTGCAATAATTTTTGACATTATTTATTTACTTATTTATTTGTAGAAAAAGATGCTTTAAACGGGATTTTTTAAAAGTAGACGTTTGTGCTTTGGACAAAACACTATTTACTCTGCAAAATGTTAATGCAGTTTGGAAGATTTTTTTTTAAGTCCCAAAAATGCAAAAAAAAAAAAAATCACCAGAGGAATACAAGAATACTTGTAAAAACAGACCCCCGCAGGGAGAATACTTTTGAAATAATTCTTTTGTCTGAGACTAAAGTAAACAAAGATTTCTATCTCAGGTTGGAAGGCTTTTCTATAAGGCTAATGTCTGCAGGCATTAACAATTTCCTAGTATAATCTGAAACCATGTTGCCTTTTTTCCCTATCCACATTTTGATTTTAAGGTTGTTCTCTTCCCTCTGGGAAATGGTAGTGGGTCATGAATAGCCTTGTTCTGTGCTGTTTTAAACCTGGATTGATTTTTGCTTATGATTTTAATGTTCTATGTGACCTTTGATGTTTTTAAGAGCAGAACCGAATAGTAAGTGTGGAATGAACTCCTCTGAGGAGCTGGCCTACAGCTGTAATGGGCTACACAGCAAGTGGTCTGCTGATCAATGGGAGCCGTGCATGACCCATTCGGAAGCATCATGGATGTAATCACTCTCTTGAGCTCTTCTCTCTTGCTTCCTACCTCTCTTTCTGTCTCTCTCCCCCTCTCTGTATCTGCAGGACTTTTGCCTCCTACAGAGATGGAGCAGGGAGCTTGGCATAAGGAGGTTAGTGGGAGTGATTTAGTGGCCTCTGGGGGAATGGAAGGGGATAGGAACAGATAGGTGGGTATTGAAAGCAAGCTGGTGGGTAAATCAGTGATTCTGTGAAGTAGATGGGAGAGCTGTCTTATTGTTCTGATCTTCTCTTATGGTTATATTTCACTATAAAGAGGACACAGGAAAAATCCAGCAAACCACCAATTAAATCTGATTCTATCAGAACAGGAATGTATACTAGTACACCAGGGTAAAGAAGGAGATAGCAGGGGGTGAATACCAATGGAATTTTTTTTAAAGCACAGAATAAGAGCTGAGCATCATCTATCAGAATTTTTGAAATCCTCCAAAATCCGAAACTGCCCTCATGGGTGCTTTGTTTTCTGATTGTTCAATGTACAAAAATATTAAAAAATATTGTCTATAAAATTACCTTCATAGAATCATAGAATAGTTGAGTTGGAAGAGACCTCATTGGCCATCCAGTCCAACCCCCTGCCAAGAAGCAGGAAATTGCATTCAAAGCACCCCCGACAGATGGCCATCCAGCCTCTGCTTAAAAGTCTCCAAAGAAGGAGCCTCCACCACAGTTTGGGGGAGGGAGTTCCACTGCCAAACAGCCCTCACTGTGAGGAAGTTCTTCCTGATGTTCAGGTGGAATCTCCTTTCCTGTAGTTTGAAGCCATTGTTCCGCGTCCTAGTCTGCAGGGCAGCAGAAAACAAGCTTGCTCCCTCCTCCCTATGACTTCCCCTCACATATTTGTACATGGCTATCATGTCTCCTCTCAGCCTTCTCTTCTGCAGGCTAAACGTGCCCAGCTCTTTAAGCCGCTCCTCATAGGGCTTGTTCTCCAGACCTTTGATCATTTTAGTTGCCCTCCTCTGGACACATTCCAGTTGTCAACATCTCCCTTCAACTGCGGTGCCCGGAATTGGATGCAGTATTCCAGGTGTGATCTGACCAAAGCAGAATAGAGGGGGACCATGACTTCCCTGGATCTAGACACTATACCCCTATTTATGCAGACCAGAATCCCGTTGGCTTTCTTAGCAGCCGCATCACATTGCTGGCTCATGTTTAACTTGTTGTTAACGAGGACTCCAAGGTCTTGTTCACATGTACTGCTGTCAAGCCAGGCGTCTCCCATTCCGTATCTTTGCATTCCATTTTTCTGCCAAAGTGAAGTATCTTGCATTTATCCCTGTTGAACTTCATTTTGTTAGTTTCGGCCCATCTCTCTAATCTGTCAGGTGATTGTATAAGGAGCATATGAAGCATAAATGAATTTTGTGTTTAGACTTGGGTCCCATCCCCAAGATATCTCATAATGTATGGATACTCAAATATAGGTATTTCAGAATCTCCTATAAAAATCTGAACTCCAAAGCAGTTCTGGTCCCGCACATTTTGAATATGGGAAATTCAAGCTGTACTTTACAAAATAATTTTAGTACTTCCAGAACACTGACATTTGTCTGTTTGCCTTCCCAAGAGATTTGCAACATCTACAATGAAGGATAAGATGGGGAGCCCTGCCATCTAAGAGGCATTCCTTACCAAGATGTCCCTTTGAATAATCAAAAACTTGTATCCTCTCACGTCCCTTCTATACTGCCATATAATTCTGTTTCAGAAAGCATATTAACTACATTAAACTGGATTATATGGCAGTGCAAACTCATATAATCCAGTTTAAAGCTGTTAATCTGATTTTCTGAAACTGGATTATATGGCAGTGTAGATGAGGCCTCACGTAATCCAGACTGAACTGCAATGAACTGGATTATATTAGTCCACACCGTTGCATATTCCAGTTCAATGCAGTTAATCTGCATTCTGAAGCTGCATTATATGGCAATGTAGATGGGCCTGAGTCTCTTTCAGACAGATTCTCCCCAAAATGGATTTTAAATTCCCCCCTCCTTCCACCTATAATTCTCCTAAAACAGGATCATTTTTCCCCCTGGGGACCATTCTTGAAAAGAAAATATTTTCCTCCTCTATTTAGTTCTGGTTTTTGTTTCTTTGAGAGAATAACAAAAACCTGAGAGTTTCAGGATTAGTTTTACTGGTTGTCTTCTTCCCACCCTCTTGTACCTCATGTACCAAGGCTGCACACTGCCATAGGAAAGAAACTATAACTTGTAGGCAAGTCTAAACTTGTAAGAGATTTATGTTTGTCACTGTGAGGCCGCATCTATACTGGTTGTTTAATCCAGATCAATATTTTCCAGACTGGCTCTGAAGTAACCATGACACACTGGGCCAAACCCACTACAGCACATTGTAGGCATCTTAGATGGTTCACTGTGCTGAGAACACACAGTCCCTACCAGGCCATCACCTTGTCCCCCATGCCACCACTTCCACTCGACACCAGCCACAGAGCTCCTTGAAGACACATGGCTGTTGCCTGTTCCATCTTCTGATGTCGAAAAGGGAGACCTATATGATCAGCAAAGAGAAGATAAGGTCATCCCTCCTACTAGCTGCTCATCCGGGCGTCACATTCTGACATCAGCATATGTGACCATAATGGCCAGACATTCGCAAGGAGCTCTGTGACTGACAAAGAGAAGCAGTGGTAACATAGGTATGGGCTATCTAGTTTTTCTATGGTGGCGTCCATTTGTACTGCAGATTATGCCAAAATGAACCCAGTCCAGCAACCCAGACTGCTGTGTAACCACACCAGAGTTTTCTGCAAGCCCCCAAGTCTTCCCCCAGCTTTGCCTAAAGCAAAGCAAAGCCATGTTAAGGGCATAAAATTGAGGGTCTTTTCCATTATCTGGGCAGAGGCCACAAGAAGGCGGTAGAGAGAGAAGGATATTCCATTTTCAGGGGTGGAGGGTGAGTTGTAGGAAGAACACCATTTACCCCTGTTTTCCTGTTAATCCCCCCACCCATGTCCTTGTCATGGGAACAATCCTCATTTATGAAATAGGAAGTATGGAGCGGGAATAACCAGAGAAAACAACGAACATGGTTTTTCTCCTTCAACCCTCCCCCTAAAATGGACTATCCTTCTCTCTCTACTGCCCTCTTGTGGCCTCTGCCCAGATAATGGAACAGTACCAAACTGAGAATACTCACCAGATGTTACAGTGCATTGTGAAGACAGCTAGCACTGGATTCAAGATGAGCCCAGCACTTTTTGTTTGTGTAAAGAAATCCTAAGAGATATTTTCCTCCTGCAGAGTAGTGTTCCAATATACATGAACAATGCCATCATACACAGATCTACTGCAAAGTGAACCAGTGAGTTTTTTGTTTGTTATATTAAAAATAGTTTCATTTTTCACTGTGTCATCTTGTTGATAACTTAATAAAATTAAAATAAAAAGAGCTCAACTGAATTCCAAGAAGCCCCACCCGCGGCCAAGCAAGCTTAAGGCGCGGGAGGGCAGTTTGAAAGACCCCATGAATGAGCCAGACTTGCTGAGGCTGGCTGGTTTGCCGGCCCATCCATGTGAGGGGGTGGAGCAACAAGTGGGAGGAGACTCCTCTGTCCCCCTCTTTCAGTTTCTTCCTGACTGCGTGAGAAGAGGTTGTCCTGAAGCAGGCAGCTGCTGATCTGCCCTCCTTCAGGCCTGACGAAGCTTCCTCCCTCTTTCCAGGCTGGTAACTATGGAGTGGGGAGGGATGAGCTAGGCAAGCAGCAGTTCTGGCTGCCCCTTGCTCCAGCACCTTTGGCCTTCGCTCCATCAGGAGCCTTTTGGGTGCCCTTAGGGGGCCCCTGGCCTCTCCTTATTGCCCCCTTTGGGCTCCTCTCTTGCAGTGGAGTCAGCAGCATCAGCCTTCCCCTTTGTTTGATTCCTTCATTCACTTTCTTGCAGGGAGGGGCCTTTGGGTGCGCATTCTGTGGTGCCACTGAGAGTCCCCTTGGCCCTTTGCCCCCTTGGAGGGGCCTGTTCTGCTCAGATCCCAAGGGGGGAGGGACCTTTCTAGCAGGACTGCATTTTGAGGGGCCCTTAGTCCTTCTTCTGACCCCTTGGAGGCTCCCTGGGCCTCGAGGCCCCACAGAAGGGCCTTTTTTTCACAGTGCCAACTGTGCCTGGAAGAAGGCCTGCGTGGCTGGAGCCTAACTCCCTGGGGAGTGCCCCCCCCCTTTTAGCAGGGTGGCCATTTTGATTTTGGGCCTAAACACATGGCCACCAAGAAGCCTGCCTAGGAGTAAAGTGGCCATTTTTATCCTTCATTCCTTTGCTTGGCAGGGCGGCCATTTTGATTTTTGGCCTAAGCACATGGCCAGCAAGAAGCCTGCCTAGGAGTGGCGGCCATTTTGTCCATACCTTTGATTGGCAGGGTGGCCATTTTGATTTGGGGCCTAACCACATGGCCAGCAGAAACCCTGTTTGGTAGTAGGGCGTCCATTTTGTTGTATCTTTTTTAAGTCTGATTTTATGGCAGCCATTTTGTGCCATTGAATTCAACTTTTTCCATTGCATTGGCAGACAGTGCCATTAGGGCATAGGCCATCATTTAGGAACTGACATCTTTATCTCCTTTTTCCTAGTGTAGTATGTCTTCCAGGAAGGGACAGGGAGGACCGAAGGGTAAAGGGCCAGCCAGGAGGGCCCTGCCCCAACAGCCTCTTCCACAGGAGACTACACTTGAGGAGGACACGGTTAACAGTGAGGGGGCCCCTACATTACCATCAGTGGGGGAATTCGAAAGGAGGCCTGGTATCCCTCCTCAGGCTTTGAGCCAGGCTTCAGATTTAACATCGGCAGAAGCATTTAACAACATGCTTTTGTCTCGCCTAGGAGCCCTAGTGGATTGCTGGAGACGGCATCAATTACCAGTGCCGTCATTGGTGCCGGAGAACATGCCAGATTGTGATTCAGGTGTTGCTGTTCCGTCAACTTCCTGTGTTTCTTCCCAGCCTGGGCAGGCAGTGGCATCATTGGTCAGTGTGGGGGTTACTCCTCAACCCGTGGAACAGTCCACGTTATCAACAGGTAGGGAACATCTGGGAACTCCGGGGCCACTGGGATTGTCACACCTAGAGGGGGAACCTCTGGTCCAGGAGGCCCCCTTGGGGACTACAATAGTTTCTGATCCACAGGAGGCTCCTGTGCTCCAGCAGTTGAGCAATGTTGTGAGGGGAGCAGCTGCCAAGGGGAGCCCTGTTGCACAGCAAGTGGGCACTACTGCCTCTGGAGCAATGGATGTGCAGCAGGGGGCTCCACTGGTTCGGCAGGAGGCTGCAACAGGGGCTGTATCAGTACCCCAGCAGCCTACACAGATGTCCCAGCCCGGTACACAGCAGAGTATCAGTGCAGCCACACTTTCTCAGCCACAGTCCTTGGTAGGGTCAGCAATATTAAGCCCTCCGTTGCCCTCTCAGCATTTGCCCCCCCCCAAGAGCTTTAGCAGGGACTTGGCCTTGGGGGTGTGTCCAGGCCCCTGCAGCCCCTGCAGTGCTATCACAGTTGTCTCAGGCTCCTGCCTATTCTCAGGTGGCACCTCCCGTGCCTCAGGCTCCTGTCTTTTCGCCTACAGTACTACCAGCGCCACATCAGCCTCTTTCCTATTTTCAGGTAGCACCATTGGTGACCCAGGCTTCTGCTATGTCTAGCACTATGGTTTCTTCAGTGCCCCAAACTTCTACCTATTCTCAGGTAGCACCAAGGGGCCCTCAGGCACCTGCCCTTCCTGGAGCAGTGGCCCCGGCAGGAATTTCTCCAATGCCTCAGGTTGCACCAACGGTGCCCTATGTGCCTGCCTTTATGGTTACAATGGCCTCTGCAGCAGCATTATCAGTGCCTCAGGCGCCTATATATTCTCAGACGGTATCGTCTGTGTCCCAGGCACCTCCTTATGTAGGTGTTACGCCCTCAGTTTCTACAGCAACAGGCACACAACCAAGCTTAGTAGTAGGACCTGGGTCACTTTCTGTTGGAAATGCTCTGGCAGCTCCAACATCAACAGCTTTATTAAGTGGCGCCACTGCACACACCAAGCCACCAGGAGATCCTCAGCCAGGACAATTGGTTTATGGACAGAGCTTGATGGGGCAACAGCCCACCTTGCAAGCCTACTCGGCTATCCCACCAGGTGACCTGACTATGGAGATAGGAGATCACCTTACTCAGGGAACCATTGATAAAATCTTGAGAGGGGAGTATGTTGATATATTTTCATTATTACATAGGGAAATTGAGAAAAAAGATTGGGAACTACTGGATGACAAAGAAAGGCAAACGGTGAAGAGACGAAAAGTGGATAGAACCTGGCGTAACTGGTTAGCAGGTTATATTACCTACATGGGAGTCATTGTTAGGGTCCAGCCATGGCGGGCTTATGCCCTGACCAAATACTTAGACATTATACAGAAAGCTTACGCAGACTATCAAGGCCCCGCATGGCTCTCTTATGATGAGGCTTTCCGTTTGAAGGCAGCCTCCTTTCCTACTTTGCCATGGGACAGGCCATTTCCTGAGATGTGGATGAGGATCATGAACTCTGCCCGCCCCATGCTAGGGGACAGGTCACACAGTGGCCATTTGTTGGCAAAGACTAGTTTTCCCCCTAACAATGCTAGCTTCAAACAAGGGGAGCAGAATAAACACTGCTGGGAATTTGGGATTCAGGGCAGTTGCAATAGAAAGATGTGCCGATTTAAGCACGAGTGTTCATTGTGCAAAGGACCGCATTCCTTTCGTAACTGTTCAAAAGGACGCAGCAACGCACAAGTTGTGGGTCAGTCAGGCAAAAGAAACCAAAGTAATGCCCAGGGGAATCAAGGAACCTCCCAATTACCTTCTAAAGGGCCCCAGCCCAATTAAATTGGAAAACATGAAGGGCTGGTTGGCTGATTACCCAAATCGTATTGCTGCCAGTTATTTGCTACTGGGTTTTTCTGAAGGTTTTCGAATTCCATTTCATGGGGATAGGCGACCTTTTAAGTCGGGTAACCTCCGGTCCATTGTTGGAATGGAGGATACAGTTCGCCACAAGATACAAAAAGAGGTTTGGGAAGGACGTGTGGTGGGTCCCTTTGAGACCCCCCCTGTTCCAAATCTGAGGGTCTCACCATTGGGAATTGTGCCAAAGAAGGCCCCTGGAGACTTTCGCCTCATACATCACCTCTCATTTCCCAAAGGGGAGTCTGTAAATGATGCCATCCCATCCGAATTATGTTCAGTGCGGTACACGTCATTCGATGACGCTGTTTTGAGAGTTAGAAGGCAGGGTCCTGGAGCAGAATTAGCAAAATGTGACATTAAGTCAGCTTTTCGCCTGCTCCCGGTTCACCCTCAGGATTTTGAGTTACTGGGGTTCTGTTTTGAAGGGGCATACTACATGGACAGAGCCCTGCCTATGGGTTGTTCTGTATCCTGTAATGCCTTCGAGCAATTCAGTTCATTCTTGGAGTGGGCTATTAGAAAGAAATCTGGCCTTTCAGGGGTAGCACACTACCTGGATGACTTCCTGTTCATCGGCAAAGCAGGAACAGGTCAGTGCAGATACCTAATGCAGCAATTTCACCAATTGGCTGATCACTTCGGAGTCCCCCTGGCACACGAGAAAACTGAGGGGCCAGCCACGGTACTCACTTTTTTGGGGATTGAAATTGATACAGTGGCTCATAGCTGTCGACTGCCATTGGATAAGTTAGAAAACCTGAAAGGTAAGTTAAGTAGTTTTTTAGGTCGCCGTAAAGCGACACTCAGAGAATTTCAAGAGCTCATGGGGCATCTTAATTTCGCCTGTCGAGTGGTTGCTCCAGGTAGGGCCTTTTTGCGTCGTTTATGTGAGGCTACGTGTGGCATCACCAAGCCCCACCACAGAATAGCTATATCTCGGGGCATCCGAGACGACCTGATTACTTGGGCAGTTCTTATACTCTTACAATGGTGTCTCTTTTTGGAGACATGACTTGCAGTTGCGTGATGCTCTGAAGGTCTCGTCGGATGCCTCTGGATCTGTGGGCTTTGGAGTTTACTTTAATGGCCAGTGGTGCACAGAACGTTGGCCAGTTCAGTGGTCCTCTGCAGGAGTATTATCTGATTTAACCTTTTTGGAGTTTTTCCCTATAGTAGTAGCTGTTTGGCTATGGGCCTCTGACTTCGCCAACAGTACAGTTCACTTTTGGTGTGACAACGCAGCCACAGTTCAGGTCATTAATTCAATGACATCACGGTCACCAAGAACAATGCATTTGCTTCGGGCGTTTGTTTTGCAGTGCCTCCGGTACAATATTGTGTTTTTAGCTCATCATATTGCGGGAGTAAATAATGGTATAGCCGATGCTCTCTCCCGCCAACAGATGGATCGTTTCAGGGAGCTCGCTCCGCAAGCATCTGTGACCCCTACAGTGATGCCTTACAGCCTATGGAGCCTTGGCGGGGTGAGGTTAACCGGGCCATCGGAATCACTCTAGCTAACAACACCAGAGTGGGTTATCGTAAGTCTGAAGAGGAATTTGAGTCCTTCCGGTCTACACATGGCCTCGGCAATCCTTGGCCTATCCCGGTAGAGCACATCCTTCATTTCTGTGTTTTCTTGCACAACAAGAGTTTGGCCCCAGCCACAATTAGGAATAAATTGTCTGCATTGGCATTTGCCTCCCAAGCTCAAGGGTACCCAAACCCAACCAATAGTTTCAGGGTTCGTAAGATATTGGAAGGGTGGTCCCGGGAACGGGGCACAGTAAAAGATACTAGGGCACCACTGGGGCCAGCAACCTTAAAAGGTTTGGCAAACGTTTGGCCTGGGATTTGTCATTCTCACTTTGAGGCCCTGCTTTTCCATGCTACCGCTCTGACAGCTTTCTTTGGGGCCCTGCGGGTAAGCGAATTAGTTACAAGATCATGCAGAGATGACTCAGGCCGGGCGCTGATGATGCAGGACCTGGAGTTAGGGGCAGAACAGGCAATCTTGCACATTCGCTTTTCCAAAACAGATCAAAAGGGTAAGGGGACTAAAGTGCAGTTACTTACCTGTGCAGATGAGACCTTGTGCCCAGTGAGAGCCCTGCATCGATACATAGAGGTAAGGGGAAGAGACCCGGGATTCCTTTTTAGGCATGCGAACTCCCTCCCACTTACAAAATATCAATTTTGGAAGGTTACATCAAAGGCACTACAAGTTTTGGGCTTGGGTGGGGTCAATTTTGGAACTCATTCCTTTCGGATTGGGGCAGCCTCTACGGCGGTGGCCATGGGATTTAAAGACCAAGACGTTCAGCGCATTGGGAGATGGCGCTCAAACGCATATAGGCGTTATGTGCGATCATTCCCAACAACAAATCAGTGATTTTTTGACCTTCTTTTATTAGTTTACAGATGCAGACCACTTCGCAGGCGTGTCCTCATCTGTGGCCATAGTTTGGTGTTCTGGGCGGAGAGACATGCTCGACGAAGTTACCTTGGAACCCAGTTGGGTTTGAGTGACCAGGTTATAGTTGAATGGTGGGGTAGAAGAGGACTCCGATGGGGGGGCCTTCTACCAATGTTATTCAAGGAGAGGCGGGGACCTCCTCCCGAGATGTTAATTGTACATTTGGGGGGCAATGATTTGGGTCTATTAAAGGGAAAGGCACTAATTCTTCAAGCCCAGAAAGATTTCAATCTCATTAGGCAACGGTGGCCTGGAGTTCTGATTGCCTGGTCAGCACTGTTGCCACGACTACGGTGGCTAAGGGATTGTGATCCCAAGAAACTCGATGTGGCCAGGAGAAAGGTCAATCGGGAAATGAAAACTGCCATGGGGCGGAGTGGGAGCTGTTTAGTCCCGCACAGAGAAATTGTGTTCAAACGGCCGGAGTTGTTTAGGGCCGATGGAGTTCACCTCTCAGATGAGGGGAATGTTTTGTTTGTGAGCGATTTGAAAGAGGGAATAAAAGATATGTTGGCCAGCCTAGTGGGAAAAAGGGACGAGGCAGACGCCTGACCCTTTTAGTGGCATGTTTAAGGTTAAATAGGTATGGTAGGCACCGTGGCACCCCCCCTTAGGGGTGAAGGGTGGACTCCCACAAAAGTCCCCATAAGTTTTCATAAAATGGGAGCTACCCTTGGGGCTGGATTGAGGGTTCTCACTCTTGAAAGACTCTGTGGTTTGGGAGAGAGCGCCCTCAGGATGGCCTTCCAACTATGATCGGCCAAGGGTGCAGACTAAGAATTTTGGTCGGCCTTCGGGATCCTTGGTGCACGCATGTCCTTGGAGGTGGTCAGAGGGAGTGACACCTGGACCCGGGACGAGGCTCACTAGGTGGCCATTTACCCATGATTTATGTTTTGGTGTTTTTACAGATTTTCCCTCTACAGGTTATTACCAGTTCTTTCAATAAATAGGTCAGAAAATGGCCCTTTAGATCCATTTTCTTGTGTCTGGCTCTTTATTTCATGGTGGGAGTTCAAAAGCTGAATGGGATTGCAACCCAGCCATTATGAAAGGCTATTGAAGACCAAGGATTTCTTAGAACAATCATGGTCTTTCCATCCACATCTCTCCTGACTGAATTAATTTCATTTCTCTCCTGGAGCTACAAGTGCTGAACATTATTTTCCCCACCCTATTCTTTCAATCACTCACCTCAATTTTTATCCTAAGAAGTCTAATTGGGTAAAAAAGGTGAATTTTTCATTTGGGTTTGTGAAATGTATTATTTTTAATAGACACACAAACTATCTTTTGATAATTTTAACATTTATTTTCAATTTTTCACACCCTAAGTGAAGTATAAGCCGTTTTAAAAGCTTATTGCAGAAAGTAGTAATACTTAGCTGTTCGGAAGATTTAGGGAGGAGGAAACTCACTGGGCAAATCACATACTCTTGAGCCCCAAAAAACTCTATGAGAGATTTGCCTTAAGGTTTTGATCAGTCAGAAATTACTTGAAGGCATATAGTAGCAATTAACCTGATCATACTTCTTGCCCTGGACGTTGTGCCAGCTGCCTACAGCTCATTTTGTACAACTAACCAAACAGACATTGGGATGGTAATTGAGATGCCTTAAAGGTAAAGGTTTTCCCCTGACATTAAGTCCAGCCGTGTCCGTCTCTGGGGGTTGGTGCTCATCTCCATTTCTAAGCACAAGAATCAGCGTTGCCTGTAGACACCTCTAAGGTCATGTGGCCGGCATGACTGCAAGGAGCACCGTTACCTTCCCGCTGGAGCAGTACCTATTCATCTACTCATATTTGCATGTTTTTGAACTGCTAGGTTGGAAGAAGCTGGGGCTAACAGCGGGTTCTCAATCCACTCCCTGGATTTGACCTGCAACCTTTTGATCCACAAGTTCAGCAGCTCAGTGCTTTAACACGCTGTGCCACCAGGGACTCCAGAAATGCATTACCATGTTTCATTAACCATTTATAATTTTTGAAATGTAACCTTTTATATTGGCCCTTTGTGGGAACATTTTTGAAGAAGTTATGTTGCCATATTGTTGGCTATGCTAGGGAATCATGGGAGTTGCAGCTTTGCAAGATCTCTATCATTCTCTGCCAAATAGGGACGGTTCCTCCAAATGAGACATCCCAGGATTCCGTAGCATTGAGTCATGGCAGTTAAAGTGATGTCAAATTGCATTAGTTCTACAGTGTAGATGCACCTTCAGTCTGGCATACATCCTCTGAAACAAATGAATATGTGTTATGTGCATTTGGCAATCAACACAGGATGGACAGTGGGTGCATCTAATCTGTAGATTTTATGCCATTTGACATGACACTATGCTATGGAATCCTGCGCCTTTTAGTTTGGTGAGGCACCAAACCAGAGAAGGCTGAAAACCTTGTAAAACTATAGTAAAAGTGCTGTCAAATTCTACAGTGTAGATGCACCTAAAGAGACAACCAAAGAACTAAAGCATTGCTTGATTATTAGAACCATACAAAATGATTGGTCAGTATTGTTGAGCCATTATCCATGATAGTCTTAAGGTAAAGGTAAAGGTTTCCCCTGATGTTAAGTCCAGTTGTGACCAACTCTGGGGGTTGGTGCTCATCTCCATTTCTAAGCCGGAGAGCCGGCATTGTCCGTAGACACCTCCAAGGTCATGGGGCCGGCATGACTGCATGGAGTGCCGTTACCTTCCCGCCAGAGCAGTACCTATTCATCTACTCTCATTTGCATGTTTTTGAACTGTTAAGTTGGCAGAAGCTGGAGCAACAGCGGGCACTCACTCCACTCCTGGGATTTGAACCTGGGACCTTTCAGTCTACAAGCTCAGTGCTTTAACACACTTCGCCACCGGGGCTCTTACTTACTGGCAAATTAATAAAAGATCAAGAAAAAATGTGAACAAAGGGATGAGAGAGAGGACTAGATTCTATGTAGTTTTTAAAAAATTCACTGAAGGTTAAACAATGTGGATTTCATTCAGAGTTGGAAAAGGCCATTCTAGCTACCACAAGCCTGCATGAAGCAACACAAAGGCAGTCATTTAATCCTTTGCCTACATTTCTAAAATGCTATCATTATTCTCCGTTATCACTTCCGCTATACAGTATGGGTCTATTACCAAACTGCCATAACTTTCACTTCCATTTGGACTTTGTAGTGTTCCACTTTATTCCTTGCAGCCTTTCTTAAGAAAGAGTGTACTGTCTCTTTAGGGTAAAGTAAGAAAGCCAAGAGCAAAAGTAACAAAAGGGGAGGAAACTAATCAGCTGGAAAAGAGAGGAGTACAGCACCCAAGAGATAGTCTTTTTTTCAAGTACATTGTGGGAAAGTGGCAGTCACTTTTTGTCAATCTCAAAGGAAAAAATCCTAAGTTCTTACAGGAGAAACCTTACCATCTGTGTCAAAAGATACAGTATATAAACGATAACTTTGCAGATATTATATATACTTGTGTATAAATTAACCTCTTATTTAAGTCAAGGGGAGGTTTCTGGGCCAAAGTTCTAGATTTTGATTTGACCCATGGATAAGTTAAGGGTTATTCTATGAAGAGGGGAAAGTACCTGCATCACTTCAGAAGCCTTTGCCTGCTACAACCATTTTCCCACCAAAGAAAGTAAAGGAGGTCGGTGCTTTGTTTAAGTTCTGCCATGACAAGCTAAACTTTTACCTTTCACCAGAGAAGGGGATGCTTCTTTTTGATAAGAGTTAAAGTTCAGTATTTACACTGACCTGTAAAGGTGACCCAGCTTTTTGAGGTCCATTATTTTTATCAGTTTTTTAGACTTATACATGAGATTATAGGACATGTCTGTTCTCCCAGATGTTGTATATATCTACACTGCAATATCAGCATTGGTGGAAGGGTTATATTCAAGAAGCTGAGCAGATAGGAAACTTGTAAGCTGGTATCTGAAGAATCAGACTTTACTTCTTGGAAAAGTGGAGTCTCTTTGAGCACCTCCATCTCATTCTGACTTACCAGGCAGCGGCCCCTGCAAGTGACTGGGGTATGTTCTCCTGTCAGTCAGGATGCAGCATACTGACATTTCCACCCATCTCCTGAGAGTAATCTCTGATGTGAGGAAAAATTGCAACATGGATCCTGTTTCTAATTCTTGCACTGGATATCACTCATGGCTGTAGATAGAAACATCAGCCTGCTGTGTCCCAGTCAATGGGAGAACATACCAGTTATTATCAGTCTAGGATTCTCCTTTTTAGGGTTTCCAACAATTATGAAAAGCATTTTTTTTTCTGGGGGCCAGGGTGTATGAACACAGAAACCCACTTGACCACTCATGCTTCTTTAAAAAAAAGGTAAAGGTTTCCCCTGACATTAAGTCCAGTCATGTCTGACTCTGGGGGTTCGTGCTCATCTCAATTTCTAAGCCAAAGAGCCAGCATGGTCTGTAGACACCTCCAAGGTCATGTGGCTGACATGACTGCATGGAGCACCGTTACCTTCCCGCCGGAGCGGTACCTATTGATCTACTCACATTGGCATGTTTTCGAACTGCTAGGTTGGCAGGAGCTGGAGCTAACAGCAGCCGCTCACGCCACTCCCGGGGTTTGAACCGGGTACCTTTCGGTCTGCAAGTTCAGCAATTCAGTGCTTTAACACACTTCACCACCGGGGCTCTTTATGCTTCTTAGAGAAGGCAAATGAAAGCCCCTCTGAACAAATATTGCCAAGAAAACTCTGTGGGTGAGTGTACACTATCAATTTAGTTCACTTTGTCATCACTTTAACTTCCATGGTTTAATGTTATGGAATCCTGGAATTTGTAGTTTGGTGAGACTCTGGCAGACAAAGCTAAAGATCTGGCTTGCTGTGGCACAGACTGGAAAGCAAGCCAGCTGCAACAAATCACTCTGACCAAGAGGTCATGAGTTCGAGGCCAGCCCGTGCCTGCGTCTTGTCTCTGTCTCTGTTATATATTATGGCATTGAATGTTTGCCTTTATGTGTGCAATGTGATCCGCCCTGAGTCCCCTTCGGGGTAAGAAGGGCGGAATATAAATGCTGTAAATAAATTGTAAAACTATGACTGCCTTTTTTTGTGTCAGGAGCGACTTAAGAAACTGCAGGTCACTTCTGGTGTGAGAGAATTGGCCGTCTGCAAGGACGTTGCCCAGGGGACACCCGGATGTTTTTGATGTTTTTACCATCCTTGTGAGAGGCTTCTCTCATGTCCCTGCATGGAGCTGGAGCTGATAGAGGTTGCTCATCCATACTCTCCCCAGGTTGGATTCGAACCTGGCAGCCTTCAGGTCAGCAAACCAACTTTCAAGTCACAATTTATTTACAACATTTATACCCCGCCCTTCTCACCCAAGGGGACTCAGGCTTTAACCCACTACACCATCGGGGGCTCCATGATCACTTCCATGATAACTCCCATGATCACATAGCATATAGTATCAAACTGTGTTAATTCTACAGTGTAGGTGCCCTGCATTATAGGTTTGTCATACAGCCACCATAAGTCAAAATGGACTTGAACAACATTTTTTTCCACAAGTTTTTAGCTAGTACTAATTATATGTTTTTGTTTCTCCTTTGTAAATTTAAGGAACTGGGTAGTGAGAAAAGGTTAGCAAACAAAAATATGTTTCACAGAGAATGATTCCAGCAGAGACACCACTGCAATAATAAGCAAGTCAAAGAACATGAAGTGAACGTTTAAGCCTCTGGAATCCGTGTCCCTCCGATGGATGTGACTGCTGGATGATTACTGTGCGACTGGCACAATCAACTACCTCTCTATCCTTTTCCCCCTTCTTCTTTGTAGTGCTGGATGGACTTGGCAAAGTAACTGGACAGCCTGCAAAACCTGGGCAAGCACAGCATGCCAGCACAGCTTTGGGTTCAACTATCTGCCTTGCATCAAAACACCAGAGTGGAGAAATGAGGAAAAGCAATTGCCTTGCTATGTTAATGTATTATATATACACACTAGGCAAGCCGCCAGAGCAACAGATTAGACAGAGCTGATTTTTGTTTTTAAATGTTTTCATGTTTTGGTTTAAAACAGAGACAAGCAAAGGCTGTGCATCTAGGCAGCAGGAAGTCAGCCCATGTTTTGTTCAGATTTGGAAGCAGCAGGCTCGTTCTTAAGGATGTGTTTTTGTTTTCATCTGTGTTCCTGAGTCTATTGCAGCTAAACAAAGAGACTTGTAGGGACTAAAAAATTAACAATGGCATCAGCATTGTAGGAAAGATAGTCATATTCATGGGATGAAGGAATCTTGGGAACTGCTAGGAAGAGAAGGAGGAGGTGAAGATTGTGGGTGACCTGCTTACTGTAGATAGAATTCTCTATCAGGCTCTTATATTTGAATAATTGTCCTGTTGAAGACTAGATTCAAGGTAAAAAAAATAACAAAGTAATGATCTTGAATTTGCCCATTACATGGACAGCAAACTGGATAGACATGCATGTCACTCGCTACAGTGTGACACACTACTGTTCTGTTCAAAATTATGCTAAATTTGAACCTCTACTGATCAGTTGGTGCAGGGGTAGGCAGAAAATAGTTCATCATCTATTGATAGATCTCTGGATGATGTAAGGTAAGTACAGTCAGTTCTCCACATTCACTGGCTTTAGGGGCATGGGACCCCCATGAAAATGAAACACCATAATAAAGAGACATTTAACTTTTTTACCTGAGAAAACACTTCTCTGGGAATATCTAGGTCAGTGGTTCCCAACATTTGGGCCTCCAGGTGTTAAGGACTTCAGCTCCCACAGTTCCTAACAGCTGGTAAAATGGCTGGAAATTCTGGGAGTTGAAATCCAAAACACCTGGAGACTCAAAGGTTGGGAACCACTGATCTAGGTCTTCCAGTGCAGATCTATGGTCACCATTTTCTGGAATCAGGCCACAGAATCCCATTGGAGGACCTAGAGATTGCTGGAAAATCATGGTCTCTAGTAATCAGTGCGTTAAAGCACTGAGCTACTGAACTTGCAGACCGAAAGGTCCCAGGTTCAAACCCCGGGAGCGGCGGGAGTGGCCACTGTTAGCTCCAGCTTCTGCCAACCTAGCAGTTCGAAAACATGCCAATGTGAGTAGATCAATAGGTACCGCTCTGGCGGGAAGGTAACGGCGCTCCATGCAGTCATGCCGGCCACATGACCTTGGAGGTATCTATGGACAATGCCGGCTCTTCGGCTTAGAAATTGAGATGAGCACCAACCCCCAGAGTCAGGAGCAACAACACCAATTTCCCCAATCGCAAATGAGATTGCAGAAATGAAGAAAACTAGGAATAGAGTTTGTTCTGTCATTAAACAAAGTGAGGCAAAGTATCAGCGATCCCCTGGCTGATTCTGATAGCTCTCCAGTCTGTGAAAAGCATAGCTAGGCTGTTTTATACCTAGTCTAAACTTCGGACATTTTATACCACCGAATTATAGCAATATTATTCTACTTTAACTGTCATGGTGGCAACCTTTGGAGTCCTGCAATTTGGTGAGACTCCAGAGGTCTCTGACAGTGATATCTAAATACCTCTGATGAAAACGGGAAATCCCAAGATTCTAATTACCCAGGCAGTAAAAGTAGAATCATAGTGCTGTAATGTGAAAGGGTTCCTTTCTTGGGAACTGACATACTGTCTTCAGAGCTATTTGACTGATCACATCTCCCTGCAAGAACCTGTCTGGACCTCGAGATTCTGAGAAGAGGTCCTTCTCTCAGTCCCACCTCCATCACAACCTTGGTTGGTGGGAATGCGCAGCTCCCCCTCGAATCTGGTACTGCCTTCTGCCCAGGTAAGCCAGAATGGCTACCTCCCTGCTGTCCTTCCAGTAACATGCTAAGTTTTTTTTATTCAAGCAGGATTTTAAAGATGGAGATTTTTAAGATTAAGTTAGGAGAGGTATGGTTATTAATGTGAATAGGTTATTAATTGGTTTTGAGGATTGTAATTGTTTATTTTGAATACTGTTAATATTTAATTCTATTTTAATGTGTGTATGTTTACATGTGTTTTACTCTGTTGTTCAGAGTTAAATGTTTTAACTGTTTTTAATTGTATTTTAATATTTTATTTATTTTAACGGTTGTTTTTGTACTCTGTTTTTATAGGCATTGAATTATTGCCATGTTCTGAAGCCACCTAGAGTCCTGTTTCCCTCCCCCCCTCCCCCGTGGTTGAGAAAGGTGGGGTAAAATTACCATAAATAAATATTTTTTCAGGTTTTAAATTTTATTGTATTGGTTCTTTTGTAAGGTGCTTTGAGAAAAAAAGCAGAGCATTAATAAAAAAATAGTAATACAGTGATAATAATAACAATAACAATAACAATAATAAATCCTACCCCATGTTAGTACTATTGAAGTACAAGCAGTCCAGAGTTACAAACATCTGACTTATAAATGACTCATTGTTAATAACAAGGGTGAGACAATAGGAAGAGAGAGAAATCTACTTCTTGGAAGGGAAGATTACTCCTGAAAGAATTATCATGGGGAAAATGTGTCTCCACTGAAGCTCTATCACCAATCCTTGTTTCCAAAACAAGCCAAAATTTTCAAAATCCAATCATCACAGGGCAGAAAGTGAAATGAACTCTTCTGAACAAGGGCACATAGGAGTGTTGACCCTTCCCTATGCTATCCAAAGCGTAAAAGATTTTTTGGGGCTGGAGTTACACTTAAAAAATGTACCTGTTCTGACTTACACCCAAATTCAACTTAAGAACCAACCTACAGATCTATCTTCTTAGGAACTGCCATGGAGTTTGACATCACTTTAATTGCCCAAGCTTAACACACTGAAATTCTGGGAGTTGTAGTTTTACAAGGTCTTTAGCCTTCTCTGCTAAAGAGAGCTGCTACATCACCAAACTACAAACCCTAAGCCATGGTGAGTAAAACGGTGTCAAACTGCATTGATTCTACAGTATAGATACTCCCATGGTCTTCTATGTGTTTTGAACATACCATTTCTATCAGTTGAAATATTCTGGCATTACAGGAGATCTGCCCAAAAATATACTAAATGTCACAAATGTCCACAGAAAGTACTGAGCTAGACAAACCAGTAATGTGAGTTGATGTATGACAGCATTCCTGTGATGTAATCCTGAATCCCATCTGCATCCTCTCTCTATCAACCTCACTGCTACCTCAGCTATATAGCCTGTCATTATCAAAGCATATCCTTGTCTCAAATCCAAGTGAAAAATGAGGTTGGTTGAGAAAGACCTTTTTCTCGAATCCATCCTTTTCATGTTCTCAGGCTTTTAGAAACCAACAGTCCAATCAGAAAACATCTTCCAAATTGACTCTTATTTTTGTTTCATCATCTTTCAATATTAGAGTTTTAAAATATTGGTCTCGCAAAGTTGAAACATTTTGTGGATGGGAACTGCAACAGTGGCAAAGGTTCCAAGAGACAGGGCTGCAAAGCCTCCACAAAGGGGAAAAAATGCTCCATGATTTGCATTCTATGATGCCTTTGGCTAGAAAATATGTTGACAGAATGCAATCTGCAGTTAGCAGTGCAGAAAGCAGAACCATCCCAGTACTTACTACAAACACATCAGCTTTAAAAGAACATATGGGAATGAATGGGAAAAAATCATGGCAAAAAGTATATTTAAATAATTTTAATAATATACTACATGGCAGTGTTATATGAAAAGATTTGAGTTTGGGCTGTTCCTTTTATCATTGTTACTGAATAAGGGATGTGTCAGACTTGACTTTTGTTAGCTTGTTACCTTAACAGCCAGCACTCATAAAAGAAATATTTTCCTGCTCTTGCTATTCTAAGTAGGTAATGACATATTTCCATTGTGGTTCTCTGAATGGGCCAAGAAAAGGAGTTTCTTTTAAGCCTCCGCTATCTTTTACATTCAAAAGCAGTTTGGAGCTAGGGGATGAAACAGTATTTTTTAAAAATAGCAAATGTATCAACTTGAAAAGATTTGTTAATAGGTATGTAGAAACAAGTTTACCAATGCTACCAATTTAATAGAAGCAAAAGAGGAATAATACCACATCCAAATCTCAAAAGCACATATAGTGTTAAAGCAGCTCCACTGCTTCCCGACAAATTTCCAGGCCCAATTCAAAGTACAGGTGATTACCTATAAAGCTGTATATGCTTCGGGTCCAACCTATCTTTGAGACCGCATCTCCTTCTATGAACTGGCATGGACACTGAGATCTGCTGGGGAGGCCCTTTTCTCAGTCCCACCACCATCTCAAATACGGTTGGTGGGGATGAGAAAGGACCTTCTCGGCTGGAATGCCCTCCCTAGAGAGATCACGCTAGCCCCTTCTCTTCAAGCCATCCATTCCAGCTTAAAAACATGGATTTTAAAGCAAACCTTTGGTCATACATAGGTTTATTAGGATTAGGCCGAGGACTTACTGTGGCATCACGTTGGCACTAGGCTGTGTTAATCGAAGCAACTTGCTTTTATCCACAGCTATGACTGCATTTTATGAATTTAATGTTTTACATTGTAATTCTCTCTGTGTGTGTGATTGTAATTCTGTGGTTTTATCATTTTATATTTACTGTATATACTCGAGTATAAGCCGACCCGAATATAAGCGAAGGCACCTAATTTTACCACAAAAAAACTGGGAAAACATTGACTCCAGTATAAGCCGACGGTGGTAAATTTCAGAAACAAAAATAGATACCAATAAAATTACATTAATTGAGGCATCAGTAGGTTAAATGGTTTTGAATATTTACATAAAGCTCAAATTTAAGATAAGACTGTCCAACTTTGATCAAATCATTATTCTCATCTTCTTCAATGTAAATGTGCTTATGTATCCTTTTAATAATAATAGAGTAAAATAATACATGTAATAATAATAACAGTAATAATAATAATATCAAAATGAAATAATAAATGTAGTAAGAATAATAATAAAAATAGAGTAAAATAAATGTAATAGTAGCAACAATAATAGAGAAAAATAATAAATGTAATAATACCAATAATAATAGAGAAAAATAATAAATGTACCATATATTCTCGAGTATTAACTGACCCAAATATAAGCCAACCAGGACCCTCACCCGAGTATAAGCCGAGGGGGGCTTTTTCAGTCTTAAAAAAAGGGCTGAAAAACTAGGCTTATACTCGAGTATATACAGTATATATTGTCTATATGCAGCACTTTGCTGTATTTTGTTAGCCGCCCCGAGTCCCTTCAGGGAGATGGTAGCAGGGTAGAAATAAAATTTATTTTTAGTGCTTGCTGCAAATCCAGAAGACTTGGTTCAAACTATATTAAAATTACCTCTGTCTAGAATTGACAGATGGAAGAACAGCTTCCAGAATTCTTTATTAACTCCAGTGTGAAATGACTTGATCCATGTTCAGAAATGTCTACAATCCAAGGCACACCTTCCACTAGACAATTGATTGTCCATATAAGAGATTTTTGAATAATACAGATTTTTATTTTTATGTTTCTTGAAGAAAACGACATGCAAGTAATGTTAATCATCACCATTATTATCATGCATTATCCTTGTTGTCAGTTTTATTTTCCATCCCGCTCAAACAAATGCACAGATTGGAATTTAACTAATCCATGCTAACATGTTTTAGGCACTAGGCAGAGAGCTTTTTCATTTACTGAGATATTTAACCTTTGGTGTATTGTTTTCCCCTGCTGTGATTATACTTACCATTTCTTTCCTCCATTTTTTATTATGCTTTTTATTATCTGTTGCAAAGAACCCAGGGAATTTTGAATGGATAGACAATATAGTTTTAAATAAACAAACATAGAAATAAGCATCAGATGTATGCATCTCTGAATATTGAGTTGAAGGAAGCAATACAGATAAAAAAGAAGCAATTTATTTCCACTGTTTAAACCTGCAAAGAATATATAAAACAGTTTCTTCTTCTTCTTTATTCGGTCAGTCGTTTCCGACTCCTTGTGACCTCATGGACCAGTCTGCTCCAGAGCTCCCTGTCGTCTGTCACCGCCCCCAGTTCCTTCAAGTTCATGCCAGTAACTTCAAGGATACTGTCCATCCACCTTGCCCTTGGTCGGACTCTCTTCCTTTTTCCTTCCTTTTTCCCCAGCATCATGATCTTTCCTGTCATCTCATGATGTGGCCAAAATATTTCAACGTTGCCTCCAATATTCTTCCCTCCATTGAGCAGCCAGGCATTATTTCCTGGAGGATGGACTGGTTGGATCTTCTTGTGGTCCAAGGCACTCTCAGGATTTTCCTCCAGCACCAAAGTTCAAAAGTGTCTATCTTCCTTCGCTCAGCCTTCCTTATGGTCCAGCTCTCACATCCATAGGTTACTATGGGGAATACCATTGCTTTGACTATGCGGACCTTCGTTGCCAGTGTGATGTCTCTGCTTTTCACTATTTTGTCAAGGTTGGCCATTGCTCTCTTCCCAAGAAGTAAACGTCTTCTGATTTCCTGGCTGCAGTCTGCATCTGCAGTGATCTTTGTGCCTAGAAATATAAAGTCTGTCACTGCCTCCACACTTTCTCCTTCTATTTGCCAGTTGTCAATAGGTGTGGTTGCCATAATCTTGGTTTTCTTGATGTTTAACTGCAGCCCGGCTTTTGCACTTTCTTCTTTCACCTTGGTGATAAGGCTCCTCAGCTCCTCCTCACTTTCAGCCATCAGAGTGGTATCATCTCCATACCTAAGGTTGTTAATGTTTCTTCCAGCAACTTTAACTCTGGCCTTGGACTCGTCAAGCCCCACACGTCGCCTGATGTGTTCTGCATACAAGTTGAATAGCTAGGGTAAAGTATACAGCCCTGCCGCACTCCTTTCCCAATCTTGAACCAGTCTGTTGTTCTGTGGTCTGTTCTTACTGTGGCTACTTGGTCTTTATACAGATTTCTCAGGAGACAGACAAGGTGACTTGGTATCCCCATACCACCAAGAACATGCCACAGTTTATTATGATCCACGCAGTCGAAGGCTTTAGAATAGTCAATAAAGCAGAAGTATATGTTTTTCTGAAACTCCCTGGCTTCCTCCATTATCCAGCAGATATTGGCAATTTGGTCTCTTGTTCCTCTGCCTTTTCTGAACCCAGCTTGGGCATCTGGCAACTCTCGCTCCATGTATTTCTGGAGTCTGCCTTGCAGGATCTTGAGCATTACCTTACTGGCATGGGAAATAAGTGCCACTGTTCGGAAGTTTGAGCATTCTTTGGCATTTCCCTTTTTGGGTATGGGGATATAAATTGATTTTTTTTCCACTCTGATGGCCATTCTTGTGTTTTCCATATTTGCTGGCATATGGCATGCATTATCTTGACAGCATCGTCTTCCAAGATTTTAAACAACTCATCTGGGATCCTGTTGTCTCCTGCTGACCACATATGCAAACATCTTAATGACTGATCTGGAACAATACTTTCTCAGTGCTTGTAACTGGAAACCTCTCCTCTACCTTCCATATCGTGATGACATCCTTATTATTTGGGCACTTAGAAAGCAGTCACTTGACAAGTTTCACAAGGATTTCAACAATTTCCACTCTTCCATCAACCTGAGCCAAGAATAATCCAAACAATAAATTCACATTCTTGACATTATCGTGACTTCTAAGCATCACAATATATTGAACTCTCATACCAATATGCCTCCAGTTCCAACCCAGAAGACATTACCAAATTCATTGTTTACAACCAAGCTGTACAATTCAACTGCATGTGTCAAGACCCAAAATATAAAGACTGAAAACTCTTGCTTTTACAACAAGCATTTCTCAAACCTAAGGAGTGAAGAAAGGAATTTGGAAGGTACAATCAGTTCCCAGTAACAATCTGCAACAAAAATTACCACAAACACAAAATGCCAAAACACCCCTAGTTCCAAGTTAAGACAATTTAAATATATCATTGACAAGATACAACCAGGTCTGGAGAATAACACAACCTTCTCACAAGCTCTATGAGTCAGGTCTTCACTTGCCTACATTTTTTTTTCATGTCAGGAGCAACTTGAGTTGCTTCTGGTGTGAGAGAATTGGCCATCTGCAAGGACGTTGCCCAGGGGATGCCCGGATGTTTTGATGTTTTTACCATCCTTGTGGGAGGCTTCTTTCATGTCCCCGCAAGGACCTGGAGCTGATAGAGGGAGCTCATCCGCACTCTCCCTGGGTGGGATTCGAACCTGGCAGCTTGCCTACATAAAGCCTGTAAATACTTTTTAAAACCTGCCATATATACTCATGTATAAGTCAACTAGCTGTGCCCGGCCACGTGTTGCTGTGGCGTTGTCTGGTGGTGTTGGTGAGAAATTTGAGTTAGTGGTGATATTGAATGTCTGTTGTATAGTTGTCTTTATGTTTAGTATGTACAGTAGAGTCAGGCCTCTGTGAGTATACAGCTATCTTCTTTCTATGTGAAAAAGATAAGCAAACACTCTAAAGGTTCCAAACATAAAAAGAGATGTGACATGTAAGGGCCACAGAAATAGTCAGGCCTCTCTGAGTATAGAGCTATCTTCTTTCTATGTGAAAAAGATAAGCAAATACTCTAAAGGTTCCAAACATAAAAAGAGATGTGACATGTAAAGGCCACAGAAATAGGCCTCTCTGAGTATAGAGCTATCTTCTTTCTATGTGAAAAAGATAAGCAAACACTGTAAAGGTTCCAAACATAAAAAGAGATGTGACATGTAAGGGCCACAAGAATAGTCAGGCCTCTCTGAGTATACAGCCATCTTCTTTCTATGTGAAAAAGATATGCAAACACTCTAAAGGTTCCAAACATAAAAAGAGATGCGACATGTCAGGGCCACAGAAATAGTCAGGCCTCTCTTAGCATACAGCTATCTTCTTTCTATGTGAAAAAGATAAGCAAACACTCTAAAGGTTCCAAACATAAAAAGAGATGTGACATGTCAGGGCCACAGAAATAGTCAGGCCTCTCTTAGTATAAAGCTATCTTCTTTCTATGTGAAAAAGATAAGCAAGCACTCTAAAGGTTCCAAACATAAAAAGAGATGTGACATGTCAGGGCCACAGAAATAGTCAGGCCTCTCTTAGTATACAGCTATCTTCTTTCTATGTGAAAAAGATAAGCAAACATTCTAAAGGTTCCAAACATAAAAAGAGATGTGACATGTCAGGGCCACAGAAATAGTCAGGCCTCTCTTAGTATACAGCTATCTTCTTTCTATGTGAAAAAGATAAGCAAACACTCTAAAGGTTCCAAACATAAAAAGACATGTGACATGTCAGGGCCACAGAAATAGTCAGGCCTCTCTTAGTATACAGCTATCTTCTTTCTATGTGAAAAAGATAAGCAAACATTCTAAAGGTTCCAAACATAAAAAGAGATGTGACATGTCAGGGCCACAGAAATAGTCAGGCCTCTCTTAGTATACAGCTATCTTCTTTCTATGTGAAAAAGATAAGCAAACATTCTAAAGGTTCCAAACATAAAAAGAGATGTGACATGTCAGGGCCACAGAAATAGTCAGGCCTCTCTTAGTATACAGCTATCTTCTTTCTATGTGAAAAAGATAAGCAAACATTCTAAAGGTTCCAAACATAAAAAGAGATGTGACATGTAAGGGCCACAGAAATAGTCAGGCCTCGCTTAGTATACAGCTATCTTCTTTCTATGTGAAAAAGATAAGCAAGCACTCTAAAGGTTCCAAACATAAAAAAGATGTGACATGTCAGGGCCACAGAAATAGTCAGGCCTCTCTTAGTATACAGCTATCTTCTTTCTATGTGAAAAAGATAAGCAAACACTCTAAAGGTTCCAAACATAAAAAGAGATGTGAAATGTAAGGGCCACAGAAATAGTCAGCCTCTGAAAACCTTAGGATTGTATGATGTTGTTGTTATTATTATTGAGAGGCTGGGTGGCCATCTGTTGGGAGTGCTTGGATTGTGTCCTGCATGGCAGATCGTGGGAGGTGTTCGCTGGCCCTGATTGTTTAGTGTCTGGCATTCCCGTGTTTTAAGAGTGTTGTTTTTTATTTGGTGTTGTGATTTTAAGCTTGTTAAAATATTAGGAGAGAGATTGTGTTGATTGTCATGGTTCATAGCATATATTTAAAATATAGAGTATTAAAATGGGTTGGATATTGTAGAATGTTGGAGTGAAGATAAATGATTCGGATGATGGGCGGGCGCTAGGACCCAGGGGACAGCTTTTTCCCATTGCCTGCCTTCCCTCTTGCCAGCCGGCCATTATACTTTCTGTTTCCCTCCCTGGCATGGCTCCCGATGGGGCGTTGTGGGTTTTCTCCATGTGGAGGTGCGTGAAGTGATTTTGTGTTGTTTCAACCTTAAGGCGTGGATGATGGGTTGTGTTGTCCAATGTCGAGGTTGGGGGCCCCGTAGTTTAGTTGCTTTGCTCGGTGCCGCGATTCCATCACTCTTTTATATATATAGATGATAGTTTTTGATGCAAAATTATGGATTTTGCTATGACTCGTGGATAAGTCAAGGATCATTCTGCAAAGAGGGGAAATCACCAATACCACCTTATGGGGCCAGTCTGGCTGCAACCACTTTTTCTCCATCCAAATATTGAAAGAGGCCCAAAGAAATACTACAGCAAAGAGAGCAGAGGTAGTCAGTGCTTCTTTCAGATTCTTCCAGAAAGAACTACATTCTTGCCTTTTACCACTCATCTACTCAGAGAAGTGGGTTGTTCCTATTTTTGAAAAGAGTTAAGGGGCAATACTTACATTCACCTAAGAATAATGTGACCCAAGTTTCTTGGGTTGCTTTTTTGATTAAAAATTCTAGACATTAATATATAGGGTACTCACAACAAAATACATAACATAGCAATACAGGGACAAGAATACTACAAACTCAGATGCCAATTCTGACCCCATATCTACCTTAGGGGCAATATTGCGGGAGCCAATACTATCACTCACAACACAAGAGGTACATTCACGTGCTTGTCCTCCTATGGGATATATGTCATACTTCACATTGGATAAACAGGACAATCTCCACACAAGACGATTAATGGACATACATCTGATAGTAACATTTACCTTTTAAAAGATGAAGCATGAACCAAAGATCTGACCATTTCTAATTTTCCTCATCTCACTGGTTCAAGAACAAACCCTGTCTATTTTCCAGTGTATCTCCGGTGATGCCTATGTACTGCCCAGTCGTCTTGGTTGGCTCTAACACCATGCAAGCTTTCCTGAAGAAAAGATGAGGTGCTTTTGGCTACACAAGTCAGATACCAATTATATATATCAGTGGTTCTGAACTTAGGGTCCCCAGATGTTTTTGGCCTACAACTCCCAGAAATCTCAGCCAGTTTACCAGCTGTTAGGATTTCTGGGAGTTTAAGGCCAAAAACATCTGGCGACCTCAGATCTATATGCATCTCAAAAAAGAGTCACAATTTGTATTTGAAATGGCAACATAGTAGTGCAGCCCTCATTGTAACCCTCAGATTTCATAGCTACCCTTCATCCTTGAATCTCCTAGTCAGTCTTTATATTATTTTATCTTATTTGGTTGAACCCAAGATTTCAATGTCATGGCATTATTTATAGTTAATAGGAGCAATGCATGTATGGAGTCAAGTTTATTTGCAACCTTGCGGCTTCTATCATGAAACGTTAATAAAATACATAAATAAATAGTTGGTACAGATAACCCCTGTACAATGAAATGTCATCTCACCAAGTTTATGACTGCTGATGACAAAGCCTCAATACCACAGAGACTGACAGCTCTGGTTAGGTTGGGAAGAAGATGCTTTGCTTTCAGGAATCTGTGTTAAATCATGTTTATTCTGAAAATATATTGTTATATTACTTCAGTCATATTACGGCAAAGGTACATTCATAAAAATGACTTATTGTCACTGACAAAATCTGACATGCAAAGCGTCTCAGCAGATTGCAGGCTTTACATTCACCTGCATATAGCTCTTTAGGAAGCTGTTCTTCTATGGGAAAAGATGCCACAGATTATAAGATCAAGCTCCCAGGCTGGCTTGTTCTTCCCCTATTTGTTTTACAGCTATGATTTTCAAACCATCTGCCTTCAACTAGAAGAACAATAACTTTGTTGGACTCAACGACCTTGATGAAAGATTGTCTACACCTTCAGAGACGCCCAGTGAGAAGAAATGAACCTTATATAGACAGTTCAGACATTCTCTTATGGGAGAATGTGGAGGAACAAAATAACCAAAATGATGGATTCCTTTCAAGTCACCTGTTGACTGATGATGAACACATGTATTTCATAGTAATGAGAAAGGTTACAATTGTATACATACAAACACCCATTCATCAATAGATGGGGAATGTGTATATTAGATAAATAATATGCAAACATTGTGATTTTCCTACTCAGAAAGTTTAGCTTCATAGTCAGAGAACTGGTAACTCTTCCTTTTCCAGAGGATATATATAACGTGGTGATACCCTCCAAAGATTTTATTTGTCTTCCAATGGCCATTGACTACAGGATAAATGAAACACTGTAAAGCATCCTCTTTTGTATTCACCTAAAGAAAGTAACACATACTATATTACCTGTCAGGCCAGATTTCTTCACAAGGGATGCTAAGATGATTCAACCATTAGCTCTCCCCATTGGCTAATTCCCTAATGGCCTGCTCCAGGCTTGGTTATCTTCCATCTACCTACCCACAAAAAAACCCTGTTTTATTGCTTCCATTCTGCTCTTCATGCAAAAATAATGACTTCCTCTCCTTGCCATTCTCCCACTTAAAACACATTTCATCCATGTAGGAAGAGCTTAAGAACCAGAGAGGGGAGAGAAGGAGAGGAACATACAAGGTATGCTGAACATACCTTGGAAGGGCTTTCGTGCAACTGTTCAAAATCAAGTGAAGGTCATCCACTTAGCCGCAATGCTATTTTTATCTCTTCTACAATGTATTTTGGTTGGGCAGGGTTTCTTTACCTTTTCCTTTCCTTTCTTTTTTTATCGCCTTCCCCCGTTTATTGTGTGCCTGCTTCAAAAGGAAACAGTTATGTAAAAGAAACAAGTGAAAGCAGTCAGGCAAGCTGCCTCAAATAGGAAAGGACTGTTCTTTTTCTTCCACCCACCATCTCCCAGGCATGAATTCTCTGAAGATTCCATTGCAGCTGTATTTGTGTGTGTATTCTGATCATGCTTTTTTCCAAGCCCTTTCTGATAGTTATCTCCTCCTAATAACTTAATTCTCTTCGATTGCAAAAACATAACGAAACTTCAAAAGGAAAGAAAGCTTCACTAAAAGGGTGTTATACATCCATTGCAATGGGAACTTAAAAAATGTTTGGTGGTAGTGGTGGGAAGAGTTTGCTTTTTCCTAGTGTGAAATATTCATGCACCTACTGTGCAGATACAATCTGTACTGCAGTGCTTTTGCCAAAGGGGAAAACATACTGAAATTGTTGTGCTGTTACCTTATAGAAGCTGAGTTCTTTGGGGGAAAGAGTATGAACTTTCAAATGTCTCTAGCAGTACCTTGTTTTCCAAGACCTTCCCACATTTTTCAGGGCAATATAAAGTGGTTTGTTTTTGAGCATATAATTCCTTCCTTGGATTTGCATTCCACCTTTCTAATATATATAATTGAAATAGGTTTTTTTAAAAAATAAACAAGCTAAAACTTTAAAATAAGATTTTTAAAAATAATAATAATAAGGGAACAAAGACTTTGCTGTTCCTGAAAAATAAATCCTTGTGTATTACATAGTTTTTTAAATTATTTTTTAATTATATTTCTACATTTCATTACACAAAACTATCTCTACAATTCATATAGTTAATTCTTCTCCTACATAGTTTTAAAGAACTGTATTGCAAAGGGAAAAGAAAAAACACAATTGTTTTATGGATATCTCTGCTTATAAATTTGAAATTTGTTGACCTCAACTGGTGATCTGGACAGAGTCTGCTACCATGGGATGCAAAAATTTGTGACTTTCTTATGTGTTTTTTCCTAATGCTGTGTCTACAATAGCAAGTACTGCATTTGCAGTGAGCCAAAGGTGTGAAATTGGATGCAACTGAAGAATGGTTGTGAACAATAAAAGACTACATGGGAGGAAGAACGAACAAAGAAACAGATGGGATGGTTATAAAGATCATGGACAAAATTCTGAGGACCACTAAAAAAGTCTAAACTAATAGTCATGTTTTGATGTAAACTTTTGGTACCATGGTACTGCTTTAATCACCCTGGGATATGCGTATTGTATTTGCCAATACAAGAGAAAAGAACAATAGTGACTTGGACCACAGATCGCTTGAGTAATTTCATTGTCTGTGGTGTTGTCTGTCTGTGTTGCTGGACCTTGAAAATTCGTACACAGGTGAAATTCCATTTAAGAAACAATCGCTTAGCTTTTAGGTTAAGCAATTTAGAAGCCTCACTTCCCAGGAGCTATTGGATGTTTTGTAGACCTAAAAGGGGGGAAATGAAATGCTATTATAAAACATAGCACCTGGGGATCCTGTTAAAAAGTCAACATAAGCTTAAGAGTGCCTTTTTCTGAGAGATACTGCGAAGAACAAAATCCGTCATCTTAAACTGTGACTGAAATGGTGCAACAAGAAATTCAAGGAAGCCCCATTCATTTTGTCTCTAGTTCTTTGTTGATTATTAATATTTATATTAAAAAATATACTGAACCATTTTCCTAACCACACTAGATAACTTTCAGGTGAAATGAGATAACTAAAACACAAGTGACATTCAAATCAAAAATGGACTCAAATTAATCTGGCATCACTTCATCATAATTCAAGTTTGAAGAGCAGGGTTCCAAATTGTATCTCCCAGAATCCCTTAGTCCACACGATCAATAGCTCTATTGGCTGGAGGATTCTGGAAGTTGTAGTTGAAAAACTGACTTTTCTGGGTAAACCATATATGACATCTGATGAGAATGCATTGTTCTTCAGAAAGAGAAGTTAGTGCAAGTCTACACCAAACCCATTTTCATGTCAGTTTAACTGTTATGATTTTCCTTAAAGGAATTCTGTAAAGTGTGGATTCTTGAAGGTGATGAAAATATCAAATCCAACGAGAAAATGGTAGTCTTGAGATCTCTATGCCTAGAGGAATGAGTATTAGAAGGCTGTGATTTAGATATACTTTGTGATCTGTCAAAAATGGAAGCAAAATAGAAATGTCCTCATAGAAATGTCAATCTCTTGTCTTTCCATAACACTAAATCTACATTTTTAAATTAATAGGAAAAAAGAATTAAGTTGTTATCTTTACATTCCATTTGATTTAAATAATATAATTCTTCCCAATATGGTTTTACAGTTTTTCCCAATTCAGTGATAAGACATTTGCAAAGTTAGTTTTAAAAATAACTCCTTATGACATTAATCAAGTGGCTTACTATCACATGTAACCATTAATGTTGCTTATTGATATAGCATACTTATTACATTTTTCATTGTTTTGGGAAGAAGGTAATCAATCTAAAAAGTTTTTTTTAAAAAAAATGCCTTTCAAAATGGCCCATTAGTCTTATGAATAGATATATAATATGTGTGCGTGGGGGGGGGGGGGATCCTGAAATCTCTCCCTCCCAAAAAAAGCCTTGTTTCTCTTCCAAAAAAAAAAAGGAATAAAGAAAAATAATTTGAAAATATTGTTCCTTACAGGAAAAAATGGTTGCATAATTTTATGAAAGGTATGCACTTTTGCCCTTATTACACGAAGAACGTAAACTGTTATAAGTAATGCTATTTGTAACACATTATTTTCAAACTCTATAATTTGCAACAGAATAAGACAAAAAGAAGTGAGGAACATTTATCTCATCCCCAAACCTCTACACACCAGGCAGACACTACAATAATAAAGGTTCCTTGATTCACTGGTATAAAATAAGCTGTACAGTGGTGCCTCAAACAACAATTTGTCATTAAAATATGCACAGAAATTAAAAGAAAGTGGATGTTTCAGACTATAAAATCCTTCTTCAAGCTAAACTCATTTTAAATTGAAAACAAGCACTGTTATAGCAGCACCATTGATCTAGCTGAAGGAATTTATTGTCCGAAACATCCTAAAAATGTGTTTTGAATTACCCTGTGTGCATTACGCACACTGAAATTATCATTGGAGGCATTTTAGATATTGACGGTGAGCTGCCATTTAAACTTACTCTTTGTGAACTCTAGCTTTGTGTTAACTTGGTTCTGGAGGATTCTGTTTTGAGAGTTTCTTCCCGGGAATTAACTTAACAGTCAGTTTTGGTTGTCTTCATTTTTTTTTCTTTTTTCCTTTTTTCCTTCTTTACTTCTTTCCTTTTCTTCTTTTTCTCTTTGAAGATCTCATTTAAACATAAGCAATATGACCCTCTATCCATTGGGATGTGTTTCTAAATGTAACATGGACACAGGACTTCCTGACTGTGAGAGCTGTTCGGCAGTGGAACTCTCTGCCCCGGAGTGTAGTGGAGGCTCCTTCTTTGGAGGCTTTTAAGCAGAGGCTGGATGGTCATCTGTCAGGTGTGCTTTGGATGTAGTTTCCTGCTTCTTGGCAGAATGCGGTTGGACTGGATGGTTCATGAGGTCTCTTCCAACTCTGTTATTCTATTATTCTATGAAATCATGGATAATAGGGAACTCTATTGAAATGAACAACTTCTTCTGGAAGTTACAACTGAGGATGCAGAAAATTTCTAGATGTATTCTCTAGTAGGAGCCTGATAGGTCTTCCAGGAAACCTCCATAGTATAGAATTGCCTGGACAGAAAATTTCTATAGAGGATATATTTTGTTGAATGTGTTGTAAGTGAAACTATGGGTACTGGCCATGTATGTATAGGGGTCTTAATATACCCCAAGGTAGGGACAAGTGGAAGGTATATAATGTTTATGATTACGTGTTTTAAGCTATGTTGCAACTCACCTTGGTCCATGAGAAGAGGCAGATAAGAAACAAAATTATTATTACGATGATTATGATAATGATTGTGATAATATCAGGATCTCTTGATAGACCTCTGAGTGATTTGCAATGGGACAACTAGGGGTTTTGATATAACATTGCTTGCTAGCTTGCTTCCTTACCTGCAGAACATAATAGAAATATCAAAGACCACTGGAACTGAGACAAACCTGACCGAATATGAAACGAAACAAAAACAGCAAAGGTGATAGTACCAAATAGACATTTAAGAACGTATGCTACTTCTCCAACTACCTTCAAAAATTAAACTGAATATATTTTTGGCTGACAACACAATGTAATAATGGAGGAAGGGACAGCTTTATGATAATGACTATGATAAAGCTAGATTATAACTGTAGCCAAAACAGTGCCTGCTCATGTTGGTATCTATAATCCATTCTTTCCAGAAAGCTTTTCACCTCTCATGAAAGGGTATGGAAATCTACAAAGAGTTAATATTTCTGGCTGAACAGTTGGCTTTCATATACTTCACTGATAACAGCACTATAAAAACTGAACTGTTTTTGTCATGGTGGGCTGGTAGCACTGAGTTTTCAAGAGCTTTTAAAAATATTTGGAACATAAATTAAATTGTATATTTATGGCAGGGCTGCCAAAAAAAGAAGACAAACAACCCAAGCCAACTATTTCTTAATAAGATTCAATCTGCCTAATGCAAACCATTGTTAAACAGTAGGCTTGCATTCATTTTTCTTTTTGATGAAATAGATGACTAAACTACTTTAGGTTTCATCCTGTATTCTTTTTCTTTTAAAAAGTTTAGATAATGATTTTTAGCATTGATTCACTTTAAATATTGAAAACTATTTCACTGATGAGCCAGTTAAAATTAATGAAAATTAATTATTTTATTTTGAACCATCAGGCATACAGATTTGTAAGGGTGCATCGAAACAGGCAGGAAACCCCCTGAAGGTAGTCTTGTGCATTTGTATACAATCATTATCTATTCCTGTTTGTTTCATTTGTAAGGCCCCGTTTTCATTTTTGTGCACCTCTCCCGAAAACAGACACCTTTCTGAACGAGCTTTTTCTTCCAAGATCCAAAAAATGAATATTTTTGGCCCATTGGCGGCAAAGCATCAGGGCCTGCCAGGGCCTACATCTGAGTGCACCAGGAACTAAGCAAGAGGTGTTTAGCACTTGGCTGTAGGCCTTGCCAGGGCCTACCAAGGCCTACATCCGAGTGTGCCGAGCACTGAGCGCCAAGCAAGCAGCACTCGGTGATCAACTGTAAGCCCTGCCAGCACTCAGCTGTAGGCTCAGTGCCTGGCTGTAAGCCCTGCCAAGACATGCCAGGGCCTACATTTGAGCACGGCGAGTGCCAGATGCTCAGCTGTAGGCCCTTCCTTGGAAAAAGAGTACATGTGTGGTGCCCAAAGTGCCTGAGCCTGCCAGGTCCTGTAGCAGAGTGCCAAAAATCAGCCAACAAACGGTTGCCATTCCCACTTTTTTTGTTTTGTTTCACTGATATTTCTGTTCTGGAGGGTGGGGGTGCACCATTTCGTGCATTCCAAATGAACAAAACGGTATGAAAATACAAATTAAACAGATGAGATGGTAACCAGGACTATGACTACCTGAAGGTGATTTCACTGACATCCAGCAAGGCAAAACCCAGTTCAGTCCTACTGTACAGCCAACCTTACCTTGGTGGTCCTGTTGCCATTGTTGTGGTCCTCTCAGAGGTCCAAAGAGCTCTTGGGCATCCTTGCTGACATTAGCAAAGGGTGTCCATGCAACTTGAAGAGGGGATGGAGGAAAGGAGGACGAAATCTCCTCCCACATCTGAATCACACAGTCATCCTTGTTAATGTTAGCAATGGCATCCACAGACAGCCAGGAGCTCCTTGATCAACAGGACCACCAATGTAGGTGCTTTCAGCCTATCCCTATAGCACAGAACCCAGGGAAAGTGGGATGACCATGTAAACAGTAGGACCTGTTCTGATTTGGAACTTTTTACATGACCGCAAAATGTGGCACTGCTACAGGACTTTGATTAACATGGAACAAAACCATGTTAAGTGATTCTTGTCCACCCCTCTTTATAATGTCCTAAGCCTACCAAAGAGTGGGTGAGAATTCTATCCACCCAAAATAAGTCCTCAAATTACTAGCATTGCAATGAATAGATGCTGAAAGTTGTTCACAACTAAAAGTCATCTATTTCTTATGTTAACGTTCCCTCGGTATCTTTACTTGCCCCTTTTCTTCAGATTTGTTGTTGTTGTGTGCCTTCAAGTCATTTCTGACTTATGGTAATCCTAAGATCTATCATGGGCTTTTCTTTGGCAGAATTTGCTCAAAGGAGGATTGTCAATGTTGAGACAGGATTTAAACTTTGGTCTCCCAGTATACTAGCACAGCACTCAAACCACTACACCATTCTGGTTCTCCCTTTTTATTTCTAAGAGCATAAAAGACAGAATCTAAAGCTAAGTTTAGATGACTCAGTGTATCATAAATTGTTTGGACTTGTGCAGCCTATACTGCTATTTTTGAAATTAAAATCTATTAAATGCAGTCTGTCTGCATTAAAGATGTGCTTTGGGAATTATTTTCTTTTCTAGCAGTTTGTGCAACTAGAGGTGAAATTAAGAGATAATGTTGGATGGGAAAGTATGAGCTCTGAAATAATGAGAGAAGGGCGAGGACCAGATTTCCATTTACTGTCTGACATATCTGAGGTGGTCAAAAAGATATTTTCTCTATTTAAAACTCTTTTTTGACTTATTTCCCTTGTGTGGTCATGTGTATATTCCAAGGTGAAGGTGTAAAGTAGGACTCTAAAGAAAGTTCTTAAAACATCTTACCTTTGAAGATGAGTATCTAGTGTCCACCCACTATGAGATTCAACCACTATGAAAAGGGAATGTGTACCCATTATGAGACCATAGTACTTTCAGAAAATAGAAAAGAACGATATGCACTTTATCCATCCCTCAGTTGAGAATAACTGTATCATCTATCCCACCCCAAGTCTTTCAATAAATGCAGCACTTTATCACTCTACCTCACCCACGGGGTTTATAATTCTCACTCCTCGTACTTTGGCCCAGTTCATCCTTGTTTAATTTCTGTCCTGTTCTATACTATGTTTTATTAAATTACTATTTTACTGTTTTATTATGTTACTGTCTAAGTATTTTTACTTGTTGATGCATGTCATTTATGTATTTTAATTTGTTTTATTGTAATTGTCTGGGCTTGGCCCCATGTTAGTCTCCCCGAGTCCCTTTGGGGAGATGGAGGTGGGGTACAAAAATAAAGTTATATTAAGAACTACAGTTGAAAATTAAGGGGGAAGTGGCCAATCTAGGTTACATATGAACATTAAGAAAACAAAAATAATAATCACTGATTATTTACATAGCCCAACAATAATAAGGACACTGAGGTAGCTTAATATGTTTTACACTAGCCACAACTCAAAATGGAAAATGTAATTAAGAAGAAGAAGACTGAGACTTGATAGGCCAGCTATGAAGATGCTCAAATGTAAATGTCACTAAATATCATAGTCAGGGTCATCTAGACAACAGTATTTCCAATGTCTATCTATGGTTGTGATTGCCCTTTGGGGAAGAAAGTTAAGATCAGTTCATTTAAAATATAGGACCAGAAAAGTTGCGCAGATACTACAGACATTCAAAGAGGATGAATAAATGGATTTGAGAGCAAAACAAACTTGAATTCTTCCCAGTAGCTAAACTGCCCAAACTGAGGCCATCATATTTTGAAAATATCATAAAACAACATGAATCAGAAGAACTGATCATACTTAATGAAGTAGAAGTCAGTATAAAAGGAAGAAGACCACATTGTAGACATATCGACTAAATAAAGGAAAGCACAGCCTTTAGCTTGCATGAACCAAGCAGGAGCTGTTGATCACCAGGTTTTATTGCAGGTCTCCCATTGATAGGGTTGCTGATATGATGTAAGCAACAGCAACAAGCTTAATTCATTTTGGTAATAAATTTTGGGTGAGGAATGCTTTATATGATGCTCCTTATGTTCATTCTTCTCAGGATATCATAGATGCATAGTGTAAAGGATGCCCTGCTTATCTAGCAGGTTAGGGACCAGAGTGCTGTTGGAAAAAGAAGACTTTTGACTGCTGAAAAACATAAATCACACATTACATATCACTTTTGAATGCTTGGTAAAGGCAAAAGAGTTTTTGCATGCATTCAAAAGTGATTCAAGGAGAGGTCTGCTCTTTTCGTAGGCAAACCTTGGGACCAAATAGACCTCATAGGCAAGAAGAACTGGCAAAAGATTAGACTGTTCATCCAACTAATGGAAACTGTCTATAGGAGTACTGTGTGTTTTCTGGGCTGTATGGCCATGTTATAGCAGCATTTTCTCCTGATCTTTCACTTGCATTTGTGGTTGGCATCTTCACAGATGCCAGCCACAGGTGCAGGTGAAACGTCAGGAGAAAATGCTGCTAGAGCATGGCCATGCAGCCCGGAAACCACACAGCACCCCAGTGATTCCAGCCATGAAAGTCTTTGACAATATGTTGAACTTGTCTATAATTTTAAGTGTCAAAAGAGTGATCAATCAGAAAGTGAGGTGTCAAAAGGTGGGGGAAGCCTGTGAAAATCAAATAATTGTTCTAGAATCTATATTTGTGTGTGCAACACTAGCAAGCTTGAGGCACTTTTCAAATAGAGCTGTACAAAAGTTTGCTCTGTGAAAGACGAGATTAAGGTATCATAAAAATTCTTCTTGCCTTACAGAACACCCTCCAGCATTTTGATTCTCTGGGTAAAATGTTGCTTTCTAAAGGGCCTGTCCCAGATTTTCTCTGTGCTTGTGCTCTCTGCTTCCCCTCTTTCCATCTGGCATATAACACTATGAGCATGGTAAAAGACTCCAGTCTTGCCCTCATGATCTGGTGTCACTAACCAGAGCGGTTTTATCTAATGAGAGTCATTTTCTAGATGAGGTCAAGGGGCAATCCCAAAGGAGCAAGCAGTCCCTTGCAACTAATTATCCACTTATGGTTACAGCCAGCTCAGTCATTAGGATGAGCCAAGGGAGCTGCCTCAGGCAGCATATTTTGGTCATCATGAATCTATTATTGTTATATCTTTATTGCCAGAGAGATGGAGAGAGGTGAACTTTTCTGCCTTTGGTGCCAAAACAACTTGGTTGGCCTTAGGCAGCAGGCACTATGCCTTTAGGGGCGGACACCATTTGCATCAGGCTGCAAAATGTTTTGGACAGGCTGCAGCTGGCTTGCTGTCAAAGATCCATTAGCTAGCTCATGAGTTTCCACACTTTCTAACCTCAGGACAGTCTTTCCACAGCTCATATGATTAATTTAAAAATTCTCCATACCTGGGAAATGTCTAGCCAAGGATTTGCAGGAATCTTTTGGACTATATCCTCCACTCACAAAAGATCCTCAGCAGGTCTATAGGGCCTCTCTGTTGCTCTTTGTGAACTGAATGCATGTGTTTTAAAGAACAGCTGATGTTCTTGTGTTTTTTCATATTGTGGGCGATATCCAGGGATTGGTGAAGCTATCATTCTGATAATATGATGCCCTGAGGAACCTGAATTACAGTTAAACTTATGAGGAACCCACAGTTTAAAAAATATTGAGTTAGGTTAGGCCAAACTCATTACGTAAGTGTGACTTTGCTGTTGCAACACAAAAATTAGGTTCATTCACTTCAGTGCAATGGCACACTGATCACATCTATAAACAGAATGAAAAACTAGGCAGTGATATCATATGACTAGCTTCCATGTTAGTATTGATCTTCCCACTGGCTAGAAAGCCAAAATGAAAGTGTCTTTTTTTTCAGTTAAGTAGATTTCTTTCATCTCCAATGAATAAGTGATGTTAGGGGGACTTTGCTTTTCTCAATGCTCAATCTAGTTCCGGTTGGCTTCATGGGACTTTGTCACATATGTTTTCTTGCTAAACTTATAATTTGGTTTAGTATTGTTTATTTATGTGCATTCTGACAATATTTTAGTTCTCCTTAAGGTGATAGTTTGACCCTCAAAGTGATATGTTCTTCTATATCTATGATATTTCTATACATTTCTATGTAAGTAATAGCAACAAACGATTCGAACCTGCGACCTTTCGGTCTGCAAGTGCAGCAGCTCAGTGCTTTAACCCACTGTGCCACCGGAGGCTCCTCAGAGACCAAAGACTTATGGAAATTTCCATTTTCTCTTCTAACCCTTAAAATTTTCTCTTTCTTTGGAAATAATTTTGCCATTGGAGGCTGCCCATTAGAATTGTTCAGAGCAGAGTTGTGAATGCCAAGAGTTCTGTTTCCATAATAGCATGATTCTTTGAATGCAATAGCATTGGTGTTTGGTAGGAACATTCTGCCATGAGGAGCAACCCAGAGACAGTGGGTCAGATTAAAAAACGTATACCCATGAATGCTCTAATATTGCTTAACCTAGTCTTGCATCATATTCTCAGAGAACTCCCTCCTAATTATTCAATAAGTTTCAATGCTCAGCTCATTTGATACCAGAGGTCAATAACAAGAGCTATTATTCAAACCCGATTGTCAAACGCCTCCCCTTGCTGCAAACAAGAAGCTTGACAAGATCGGAAATATCATTTAGAAAATTCAATCTCAAATGAAATATGTATTTTCTTCCTTCTGGCACATTGATTTCTTTATTGAATGCAATGAATATCCAATGCGAATCCTTGCTCGTGTCCTAGTAATGCAGATTGGTGGTGCTGGGACTACTTTGGAAGTTAATTTCTCTTTTTGGCTTCTGTGTTTTCTCCGTCTTTTTTCTTTCTGTTTTTTATTGTATAGAACAGGCTATCTATATTGGCTCATTTTTATGATCCAGATAAACTGTGCCTCCAGATAAATCTTTATATTGAGCTCTATACACATTAGCATATACCATTTATAGCAAGCATTTAAAACATTTTCTTAGCATTGAAAAAAAAAGACTTTTCTAAGGTCACCCACAAAATCCCTCAAGGTTTGCTTGATATTGCCAGGTGGTGTATGAAACACTAGCTACTTCAATGCAGTTTGGGGAGCAATTTCTTATCAATACACCAGCTTTGCCATCTGAGTTATCACTACATAAGTGTAGTGTAGTTTAATGGTTGGGAGCAAGCATGCCGCAATGGTCATAATGTTGGATTAAGATTCTGAGAAACTAGGTTCAAATTCTCACTCAGCCATGGAAGCCCATTGGACAACCAAAGGTGCATTTACACAGGCAACAAAATCCAGGGCTGGTCTGAAGTACTGCTGCTTTGAACCATCCCCAGAATCTGCCTTGGTGTTTATAGCACTTTATTCCCAAACTGCTCTAGCGGTGGGAACAGAGACCTCACTGTTCAGTGGGACCAAACTAGGTTTGGCCCCACTGAACAGTCACCCTTACCTGTGTCATTTTTCATTGCTGTAGCAGCAGCCACAGGGCTCCAGGCGGTCCACCAGGGAGGCCATTTAAGCGGCCGCTGGTGGCGCAATCATTCTGGGGATGCAGTAAGGCCCCCGGGAAGATGGTGCCACCCTCCGCCTCCTTCTTTGGGCCTTGTGGGCCTTCTTCGGGCCTTCTTTGGGAGAAAGAGCTCTTGTCTGTTGGGAGGCAGGTGTGGATGTTGTAATTAATCACCTTGATTAGCATTTAATGGCCCTGTGGCTTCAAGGCCTGGCTTCCTCTTGCCTGGGAGAATCTTTTTTTGGGAGGTGTTAGCTGTCCCTGATTGCTTCTTGTCTGGATTTCCCCTGAGTGTTGTTCTTTATTTAGGCTTTTCCTTAATCCCTCCTTATTATCCAACATTTTTGCTTATCCAACCCTTTAATTTTTAGTGATTGGTTTTTTTTTGGGGGGGGGGGTGCCAAAATTTCTGTTCGCCTATACTTGAAAATTACCTTGGACCTACTCTGGGTGCCTACATGAGTCAGAGGAGGAAGAAGGCCTTCTTCAACAGTGTCAAGCTTCTGTGCTTCATATTGGGGCTGAGAAGGTTCTGTGCATAATATAAATGCCATAGAACAGATTCTTTCCCATTGCAAGGTACACTCCCTCAGGGTCTCCCTGTGTAGATGTGCCCCAAGTCACAATTTCTGTTCACCTATATATATTTTTTTGTGTCAGGAGCAACCGGAGTTGCTTCTGGAGTGAGAGAATTGGCTGTCTGCAAGGACGTTGCCCAGGGGACACCCAGATGTTTTTGATGTTTTACCATCCTCTTATGGGAGGCTTCTCTTGTGTCCCTGCATGGAGCTGGAGCTGATAGAGGGAACTTATCCGCACTCTCCCCGGGTGGGATTCAAACCTGGCAGCTTTCCGGTCAGCAGCCCAACCTTCAAGTCACAAGGCTTTTATCCCCTTGGCCACCAGAGACTCCTATACTTGAAAATTACCTTGGACTTACTCTGGGTGCCTACATGAGTCAGAGGAGGAAGAAGGCCTTCTTCAACAGTGTTAAGCTTCTGTGCCTCATTTGGGGCTGAGAAGGTTCTGTGCATAATATAAATGCCATAGAACAGATTCTTGCCCATTTCAAGGTACACTCCCTCAGGGTCTCCCTGTGTAGATGTGCCCCAAGTCACAGTTGTATTGCTGAAATCAGGGGAAAGTGTAGTTCCATTGCCCGCTGGCATGCCATGCTACCTTGACAGCTAGGAATAATGTAGACCATTATTATTTGAAAGAAATAACAGAGGTTTATTTAAATTTCTCAGGCCCAAGAAGATGTCAGACATAGAGGCTCCTCTCAAAAAAAAAAAAATCAGACATAACCATATAGTACAGTACATCTTATCCCTTTGACAGTCAATCAAAAGAACCACTCCCTCCCCTGATTGGTAGAATCCAATCTGTCATTGGTTGGGAATTCCCTGTGATGTCAGGGGTGGGTGGAGTCTCCCTTGTTGCAGGAGAGTTTCCATTTGTTCTTTTGAAACTGTTCTTTGCTAAGCATCCTGCCCAGACTGTGACTTATTCATAAGGTTTGAGACAATGCAAAGAGATTTTGACAGTCCACATAAAAAGTTAGACTTTGACACTGAGAAGGCTTAGAAATACAAACAACTGAATGGGAAATATACAGAGCGATACGATCCTACCAAGGCGCAGTTTACATTTGATATCTTATAACACACCTGGATGTCTCCTGGGGACTGATCTTAATTGGATCTTAAAAAAAGACCTTTCTGTTTGTTTTGTCTGCCTGAGGGGATTTCCTTGCCCAACCAGTTGCTCAATTTCCCAAGCCCGCACAATATCATAGACTCATACGCTTAAGAAAAGATTTTTTAAGTTCTCCAAGGTCCAATAGATCATGACTATTCATAAGTCCTTCCTTGTATATTTATTTCTATTAACTCATAACCCTGAATCCATACAGAAGGGAAGATCCATAAGGTCACTTACTTTAACTGTGTTGAAACTGAGAATGGGTGAGGGGCAGAGGATTAGCTCATTGTCTGCCAATACCCCGAATTGCTTTGGACTATGACACAATAATTTGGTGGACAGGACTGACAAAATCCAAGGATCACATATAATGTTGCCATCACTATTAAAGTGAAATGATAGTGCTATAACAGTGTCATGAGACAGAGTTCTAAGAGTTAGTATAAGGCAAGAGAGACAAACTATTTTCTGGAACTCTTTTAGAGTGTGGGCAAGACAGAATGGATCAAAAATTAATTCATCTTTTTGCAAAGAACTGAACAAAACAAAACACACAAAGAGCTAAAGGGGTATTAGAATATGTCATGAATCATAGCGGTAGGCATAGTTTGAAATAAAAGAGATATAAAAGCTTGGTTAAGTGTTAGAAATGTAAACTTTACCAAGTAAACTGTCCACTGATTGTCACATTTACAGAGTTTATATGCTTTTGAAAAATGTATTCACAGAGGTTTTGTTTTGATTTCAGGATGGAAAAATTGTCAAGCAGAGTTGGATACCATAGAAACAATTTGTGATATATTGAAGCCCATTAATTGCTGGTTAATGACTGTTCAAAACATAACTTGGAGAAAACCATGACTGAGGAGTTATTTAAGGACACAACAACACTGACTTCTTAGGTTAATGTGGGGCCACATCAGCTCTGTGGCAGACAAACACTGAACAGAGTTGATCTGGGACAACACAGGGCAAGTTAATGCAGCCTTGTCCTATGTTAATCAAATTTGCAGTGTAGTCTGGGCCAGAATTCAAACTATCTTCCAACTTTGGCCTCATCTCAACAATTGGACCAGTTCCAGAATAGAACCAGACACAAGTGTCCCCAATATCATCCTGAGTTTCCCAGGCTTCATCAGCTTAGAGACACTGGATGGTAGTAGTTGGTCCTTCCCATCCTCCATGCCACAGTGGTCTCTAGTCATTCCATGGGTCACATGGGCATGTCTCCCTGCCTGACATCATCGCAGGCAATGACAAATAGGTAGTATGTAGCCAGAGATTATGGTGATATAGAGGGTGTGGAGATAGTTAGGGTGGCACTGGGCCATGTCTGGCAACACTGAGTGGCTGAGTCTTCTTCATAGAATCATAGAATAGTAGAGTTGGAAGAGACCTCATGGGCCATCCAGTCCAACCCCCTGCTAAGAAGCAGGAAATCGCATTCAAAGCACCCCCGACAGATGGCCATCCAGCCTCTGCTTAAAAGCCTCCAGAGAAAGAGCCTCCACCACAGTCTGGGGGAGAGAGTTCCACTGCCGAACAGCCCTCACTGTGAGGAAGTTCTTCCTGATGTTCAGGTGGTATCTCCTTTCCTGTAGTTTGAAGCCATTGTTCCGTGTCCTAGTCTGCAGGGCAGCAGAAAACAAGCTTGCTCCCTCCTCCCTATGACTTCCACTCACATATTTGTAAATGGCTATCATGTCTCCTCTTCATGTCTTCCTGCCTCCACATTTGCTGAAGGAGTCCTCAGTGTGCACCATGCTGGATCAGCCCCAGATTTTTATGTCAGTGTAGGTCCACTATAACATTTCCCACTAATTCAATAGAATGAAAATGAACATGAGATTTAATGAAATAAAAATAAACCTTTGGCAGAAACAATGATGAAGTCAAGTGGAAGAATTAAATGTTCTCTTAAGAAATGCATTCTACTCTGACTAAGTCCTGCCAGATATTTCCTATGATAGATTCATTATAGGTCAGATACAACTTCAACTACAACAACAATAACAAACTAATAACTGAAGAGCATATGTGGTTTTATAATTATTATTATTTATTTTATGTATCTTACTAATCAGAAGGAGAAATGCTCCTGGAAACCAGCGGTGTGTGATCTGAAATGCTGAGAATGTCATCTTTCCACTTCCTTTTTAAAGCAACCAGGAAGAATAAAAACTAAAAGTTTAGAAATGGGCTACAAAGAAAGCTTTGTATCTTTATACATTAAAGCAGAAGATAATAAGCCGGTTTTGAGAGATGTGGGTTTTTTAAAAAAGAAATCCTACCAATGGTATCTATGATCAAATGAGTGGGGTGAAAACATTCTGACAGACTGAAATTGGAAAGAGAAGATGGATGAGATGCTAGTGACAGGATTGGTTGTTAGGATATTTTAAACAGTTGCTTAGTTTTTTTTACAAATGTACTAGTAATCCATCCCAAAGGCAGGAGTGTGAGCAGACTTCCCAATAACAGAATGTGTAATTTACCATTATTGCTGTAACAAGCAAAAACTGGGAGAGAGAAAGAATCAACCTGGATGCAGCACTAGAAATCAGTGTTTTCTTAAAAGAATGGTTTGGGGCATTCACATGAAATAAGGATGGGGAAATGTAACTATGATTTTGGCCAGTTTCAAAGCCATTAGCTCTCTGTTTTTATTTATTTATTACTAACAACACATTTGCTATTATGTTAAGGTGAATATTTTGTGTGTGTGTGTGTGTGTGTGTGTGCATACACACCTTTGATAGTCAGTTCTGGATAGGGTCACCTTGTATACATTGCCGGCCTCAACACAAACTTATGCTCAGTAGTAGGTACAGTTACTCATATGAATGACACCTAGTCAAGTTTATGGAACAATTGTCAATTCATTGCTTCCATCTCATTGTGACCACAACGTAATTCTGAGATTTATTCAGAACCTTAAGTGCTGATCCCTATTTCGAAATAAGTTCCAAGTCTTGGATAACTTATTTAAGATTCATATTGTTTATATTCATCTAAGGTTCATGCAGAATGTTTTCGCTGCCCACTGATTTGGGATTATTTATTTAATTTATATCCTGTTTTTCCCCCCAACAGGTTATTACCTGGATGAAAGAGGAATGTCATAACTAGACATGGCTCTGTTGTCACAGGATACAATTTACAATTAATGTAGTTTGATATCAGTTTAATTTCTGTATATCAATACTATGGAATCCCAGGAGCTGTGGTTTGGTGAGACAACAGCACTCTATAGCACAAAAGGCAAGGGATCCGTCATGGACTGCTGGACTGCTGCACCTGAAGCTCGGACTGATGGTGCCAGCTGGACTGCTGACTTGAAGGTTGGACTGCTGACATGAAGATTTACAGTTCAAATCCATGAGATGGGGCGAGCTTCCGTCTATCAGCTCTAGCTTGCGGGGACATGAGAGAAACCTCCCAGCAGGATGGTAACACATCCAGGCATCCCCTTGGCAACGTCTCTGTAGACAGCCAATTCTCTCACACCAGAAGTTACTTGCAGTATGTTCTCAAGTCCATTCTGACATGATAAAAAAGCACAAAGTGCTATAGATCTTGTTAAACTACAAGCATGCTTCCATAACACTTAAAGTTATGTGAAACTTCATTCATTTTACAGTGTAGAACAGTTTTCCAAACTGTGTGTTATGCCATGTTAGTGTGTCAGCTGCAGTGTGTAGATGTGTCACATGAAAATAAAAAAGAAACCCCTGAGTCTATGTCAAGTAAGCAATCCCATTGTAGCATGGGAAGCTTTAAAATGCTTGATGGTGAAATGCAAGTTATCTAATATTACATCAAATATTCAAAAACCATGTTCAGCCCATCAACATGTGTTTATCAACCCTGTAAGCAGTTATTGCATTAGTGTTGTACATTTTAATTCTTCCACATATTTATATACTGTAACTCATAAATGTCAAAAGCTTGGAACTGTATGTTATTATCTTACAAATAATATATTTTCTAAAATAAAAATGAAAGATTTTCATCAGATATGTTGTCTCCCCATATATTTCATAATTACTATTTATGTGTGTATCTCTTAAAAGGGTTTGATTTTGTTAGGAAAATTTCCCCAAAATAGCAGAGTATTTAAAAATACAAAACAGGATACTTAACAGAGCATTCAACTCATATGGTATGACTGTAAGAACTCTTAAGGAAGTGAGATGCAGAGTTCAATCTTTAAAGTTTCAAAAAGGATTATTGAACCATAAGGACTATGTTTCTTGATACAAAAGATTGGATCTAAGTATTTTCTAGTTCAAAAAAAGGAAAAACTCTAAAGACTACGTGTTTCCATTCACACAGGCTATCTGCTTCTCATTGAGGACTACAGACTTGAGCAGTATAGGGTTGAATTTGAACAGGTTTAGCCTCCAGTTTGCTAGTAAAGCTGAATTATTGTGTCACAAAATGATGTATGTCTAAAAAGTGAGTCACCAACATGAAATGTTTGGAAAGCTCTGGTGTAGAAGCAATCTCTTTTATGCCCTTCAGTGTATTTAATGCCTGAACATTATCTGTTTATCAGCATCTGTTTTTAACTTTAGCATCCAGATAATGCCTAATAATCACTCCTAATAATACTTTACTATAGATGATTGAGCTGACCTCCCAAAGTCTTCCAAAATACATTATTTATTTATTTACAGTATTTATATTCCGCCCTTCTCACCCTGAAGGGGACGCAGGGCGGATCACATTGACACATATAAGGCAAACATTCAATGCCATATAACATAGAACAGAGAGAGAGACAGACGCAGAGGCAATTTAAACCTTCTCCAGCTTCCAGTTTCCTGAGGGTATGCTTGATTCCGGCCACAGCGGGGGGCAGCTGCTTCATCATGGCACTTCCTTATTCCAACTGCGGCTGGGTGATTTTTTTATGATGTCATAAATTAGCCTCCTCACATATAAGTGGTACCTAAATTTCCTACTTGATAGATGCAGCTATCTTTCAGGTTGCTTAGGTCAACAACAAGCAGGGGCTATATTTTATTTTAATTGTCGGGTACTCACCCCGACACGGGCTGGCCTCAAACTCATGACCTCTTGGTTAGAATGATTTATTGCAGCTGGCTGCTAACCAGCCTCCGCCACAGGCTGGATTATACTAAGTTGACCGTAAGATAACCCTGATACAGGCTTGCCTTTGGCTCCCCATAGATCTGACACAACATCAAGGCACAAAACAACAACTGTTCCATACAGTTTCTCAAAAGTGATGTCAGATCTCTTGCCTTTAAGTTGTTTTCATTTGTTTCTTCCTTGTTCAATGCTTTAAATAATCCTGTTTTGAATTTCACCATGTTCTTCTTAGTTCCTCAGTGGCAGAATGTTAAGACTAGGAACCATTCACCGCATGTTCTGAATGTCTTTCCATTCTATCTATACTTCTATCATCTCTGAATTAGGATAGATCCTTTTGGTCCTATGTTTGTATCATCTGTGAATATGCTAATAAACTGTTCAGATGCTTACACAAATGTCTCAGTTATGACATCTTACCACCCCATAATGCATTACCATTAGGGAAAATGCTATTACAACTAGCACTGTGTGATGTCTTCACGAAGAGTCTCCAAACAATCCTCTTGCTGTACAATGGGAGACAGCTGTTCCAAGTTCCTTTCTCACAGATAATGCAGTACATTATGAGTCCACCATGATATTCAATGCATACTCACTTTAAAAAACAAACAAACAAAGCACTGCGCAGAATGAGTAGAGGGACTCTTCTGCTCACAGTTTTTCATGCCAAGAGAAGAACGATACAGCTGTCTTGGCAATTGCTGCCTGAAGTTTGTGTTCATAAGACATCTGTCAGAATCCAAGACTCAGCTATAATTTTATTTTTAAAAAGAGAGCTATTTTTGTTTGTTCTTCCTAACTTAAAAAATCCAAAGAATATAGGTTTTCTCTGAATTTTAATACACTGGCCATTTTTAATCTGCATAGTGAGAGTGCAAGAGAGACCAGAATTGATGAATATGAAGTAAACAAAAGGGTCTGGTTAGCAGGCATGCACAGACCAGATAAGAAATTAATGATCCCAGGAAATATGGCATTGTTCCCATTAAGATTTTGAAACATGTTGTTCATTGCTCTCAACATTGCAAACATCTAAATGTAATGCCTTGCTTTCTTTGTCAAGGGGAAAGTGTGGTTTTATTTCTTAATGAAGCAACTTAAAGACTGGCTGTGCACAGGATGGGCAAGATAGGGAATGGCAACTCAATAGTTTCTGTAACCTATGGCTAGGACAGTAATAAGAGGAGGGAGGACAACACTGGATTGTTGGAGTAGAGATGGGAAACAGTACTTTTCACTTGGGAAAACGTGTGGTTTATCGGGGTGTTCAATGTTTCATGGGTCCCACCCAGAGCCGGTCCAACAATGAGGCGAATTAAGCGGTCGCTTGGGGCACAAAACATATGGGGGCGCAGTTGAGGCTGCTTTTTCTGTTGATTTCTTGTAAAACATGATGTTTTGGTGCTTAATTTGTAAAATCTTAATGTAATTTGATATTTAATAGGTTTTTCCTTAATCCCTCATTATCCAACATTTTCACTTATCCAATGCTTTTTTTTTTTTTCAGTGATTGGTTTGGGGGGGGCACCAAAATTCTGTTCACCTGCACTTGAAAAATACCTAGGGCCGGCTCTGGTCCCACCTAATGAGAAACATGTAACTGCAATAATTCCTTTGAAAGAACCATGCTTGTAATTGGCTTTAGAGATACACAGAATTCTTTTTAAGGATTATACTGCCCCATTTGTGGGTGAGCTGCCGAACATCAAGGAAGCATTTCCCTGACATCATTTAATGTAGGACAACTGCACATTACGTAGCCTTTCTAGGTGTTAGGAGGAATCATCCCATGCATCATGTCAATACAACAGAGTGCATTCATTCTGCCCTGCCACATTTAGCCCATATAGTTATACCCATAGCACTGATCTATAGCACTAATCTTCCTCACACTGAAACTTCCTCCTGTCCTGACTATACTTGAACAGAAAAAAATGAGTTAAACTCTTCACTTGCATGTTGCTTTCCTTCAAATCGTTTCTGATTTATTGAAATCCTAAGATGAATCTGCCACAGCATTTTCTTGTTAAGATTTGTTCAGAGAAGCTTTCATTTAACTGTCTTCTAAGGCTTAAATAGGGTGACTTGCCTAAGGTTACCCAGTTGGTTTTCATGGTAGAGTAGAGATTTGAGCCCTGAACTCTGGTCATACTCCAGCACTCAAACTATTATACCACTCTGTTACCACCTTAAAAAACAAAATGGCATGAGAAAACTATAGAGAGACCGAAATCTAACTAAGCTCATGGTCCTGGAAGCAATGCTTAAAAAAAACTTTCACAATATTATATCCCCTCTCAAAATTGCCCTTTCTCCTAACTACTTTCCACAAAAAGTCAATGGAAACATGGAATAACTCTTTCCATAACCATTTTCTATTTTTAAGGACAATGCTCCAGTAATATTGATACAAAGTCCATAAAAAGTTGAAAAAGTTAGTGGCACGCGAATTTCTCCATGATGGACCCCCCACAAAACATACAGACAGTGGTAGAAACACACAGTACCTCTAGATCCATAAGCAACACTGATGAATCAGGGCCTTTGCTTGAATAGGAGAAATGAAGACATTACCCATGATTTTTCCTTTCCACACCAACTGGTCTGGGTCTGCAGCATGCACAGTTATTTACCATTTGTATAAAACTGTAATATTCTATTTATCTTTTTTATTTTTCTGTTCCACTCATTAAGCTTGCACAGTTTGACACAAAAGAGTCCGAATCAAAACCCCAATGCTGAGAATATGTTAAAGCTTCCTTAACATTCTGCCTCATTAAGTGAACTTTACAGTAGCATGGGACACTTTTTATCAGTTATAAAAATCCAAAAAGAAAAAGAAAATGGAAAACTCTTGGTATACCCTTGTTTTATTAAATACATGAGATCATTAGAGAGTTAATTAAGAACTAGTTTCAATACACTGGCTGGACAGTACGGAGCAGATAAGAAAAAAAGCAATCTGTGGAGATTGTAACTGCATAAGATAATAATCCAATGATGCATTTTATTACTCCTACTATGCTTTAAAACACATGCCTGTAATAGCCAGCATGATGGGTTTCCTTAAGAGTCCTACAAAATACTACACACAGGTCATTCCAATTTGAGGGCAGCCATAAGAAAATGTTAAGCTCTGTGCATAAAAGTATAGATAAATGTAATGGTCTGAGGTTTTAGCTTATCAAATGACACAAATACAAGGGCATTGCATTGTGTTTGTCTCAAATATTCTCTAAATTCAATATTCATATGGATGACTGGTATATTTGATGCAACTGATCTTGTTACCAAGAATAAAAACTGTTTCTCTAGTATTATCAAAGGCATTCATGGCTGCAATCACTGGGTTTTGTGTGGTTTCCCAACTGTATGGCTGTGTTCTAGCAGAATTTTCTCTTGATGCTTTACCTGCATCTGTAGCTGGCATCTTCAGAGATCCTCTGAAGATACAAGCCATAAATGTAAGTGAAACACCAGGAGAAAATGCTGCTAGAACACAGCCATACAGCCTGGAAGCCATACAACACTCCAGTGTTTCTCCAGTGCGTGATATTCTTTTGATCTGTTGATGCAACTACCATTTTTCCTTCTTTCTTTCTCCTGGAGAAGCTTCACTTATGTTCCCTATGGTTTAATTTGATTGGCTATAGTAATCCACATGGTTGTTGATTATGTAGAACTCAGAAAAGTTACTTTGTTGGACAATGGCTGCTTCTAAACTGCAAAATTAATGAAGTTTGGTATAATTTTAACTGTCATGAGGCTGTGGAATTGTAGGATTTGTAGTTTGATTAGCACCAGAACTCTTTGGCAGAAGAGGATAAAGACCTTGTAAAACTAAAACTCCCATGATTCCATAACATAGAGTCATGGCAGCTAATGTGGTGCCAAATTGCATTAATTCTATTGTGTAGATGCACTCTAAGGGTCCTTCTACACTGACCTAAAATCTGGAAGGAACTGGGTTAATTTAACCCAGTTTTTCTTGGGTTTCTCTTTAGGGATTTCTAGGTTTTCCAGTGTGATTTCTACTGCAAGTTGACCACTGGGCTGAGCTTTCCTAGAGAGGTATTCTCTCTAAAGACTGTATCTCACAAGACAGGGACACCAGCATTGTAACTGGACCATCCGCTTTGTTGACAATCAACCCAGTATGTATCTACTATCAATGATAGCATGACTGCAATGGAATAGAAGTTTCATTCAATGAAGTCCTAAGAATGTCTAGGTCTTCCAGCACTACTATACAGTCAGTTCCCTAGAAAGACCATGTTAATCAAATCCATGAATAATCACACCTGCAAAAATTAAACCCACACAATTATAGAACCAATTGTACACAATGTGCATGCTCAGAGCACTCCCCTTGGTTCTACAGCATTTGGAATGGGCAGAGAAAGGGAATCAAAGACTTACAGAAGAGAAAAGCATCACCCTCCACTGAGTCAACCATGGCTAGCTATTTAGCACATTCAGTAATATGATCATCTTGCTCTTTTGGTAGGAGCTTTCATATGAGTAATCCAAGGAATGACAAAAAAAATAGTAATTTTCTTCTCAGAGCAACAAGGATTAATTTTAGCAACATTCTTCTATCTCTGAAACATGACAGTAACAATACTGACCATAACTGGTGGAAAAATTACAACTATCAGTGATTTGATGTCTGGCTACTTCTTCCATTCATGTCTATGATGTTATCTGAGGTAGTGCCAGTGATGGCAAAGGATAGCCATGGAAATAAACAAACAACTGTTTTCTTCAAGTACTTCTGAAACAGAAGGTTTGGGGGAGCGGGGCAGGGGGAGAGACTTCTGCCTTTATTCCCAGGTGTCATTGTGGACCAGATCGTCTTTGTTCTTCCACTTTTTTCAGTCCTGTATTTTCACACCAACACTTTTAAAATGACTATGTATTATAAACACAATAATGCTAGTTCAAAAAGGAGCTAGAAGACATCAATATCCTTGAGCCTCTGGAAGGTTAGCTTTAAAAAAAGAGAGAGAAGGAATAAAATATAGAAATGAGAAAGAAAAGGCTGAATTTATTGTTTTTGTGTCCTTAAATCCTGCAAGAACTCAGGTAAAGAGTCTATGCATAAGACATGATTGCAGAAATGAGTCAAAGTTATGTGATGGATCTTCTTTACTTTGCCATCTTTTTTGCTGCAGGCAGCGCTCTTGAACTGAATCCTGACATTCCCTTACAGATCATTATTACACTTCCTAAAAGAAGATTAATAAATGGCCTGTCGCAGAAATTTCATTTCTCTTTAGCCAAAGATTGTCAACATTCCTTATGACGAGGCTTCTCTTTTATATTGCTCTTTCCATGCCAGTCTTTCCAAGCACTCATCTATTAAGCTATATAATACATCCAGTAGACTGATAGCATGCTCTCGTGGCATTGTATCACAGAGTTGTAAGGAATCTACAAGATCTTCAAGTCTCATTTCCTGATGCAGGATTTAGGGTGCATCAATACTATAGAATTAATGAAATTTCCAAACCATCTTCAAGGGCAGCCTGATACAACAGTTGTCTACTCTGAAGTTTCTAAGGGCATGCAGAACTATGATAAGGTCTACTTTAGATGTAAACTGCAATCTTAACCAGAGATAATAAAAAGCACTCCTTTTTATCAACACATTCATAGGTAGTGTTGATAAATGATAAATACCAAACTATAGAACTGATCCTTCAGAAGAAGTGTTGTCCTTTCCAATATTGGCTGCCAACTCCCACCCAGATCAGGAAGATTCCTCGTTTACATTATGTCCTCTTTCTCTGTCATAATGTCCAGCATGTTAATTATGACCAAATACCTTTTTCCCAGCAAGAGATTAAGGCCCCATCTACACTGCCATGTATCATCATCATCATCATCATCATCATCATCATCATCATTTAATTACTTATTAATCGCCCTCCATCCACGATGCTCTAGGCGACTTACAAGATAAAATTGTAAAGGATAAAAATACATACATACAAATATTGATAAAAAATTAACATAGATTAAAAGCTCTAGTAAATAGCCAGGTCTTGAGTGCTAGGGTAAAAGGCCCTATATGAGAGCATGGCTCTCATATAGGGCGGCAAGGCAGGGGCAGAAATAGAAAAAGCTCTGCGTCTGGTCCTTTCCAAGTGCACTTCTCTAGGACCCGGTACATAAAGTAAGTCTCGTTGGGATGGTCGTTGCGACCTCCGATGATGGGAGAAGGAGAGACGGTCCCTAAGGTACGATGGGCCCTGGCCGTAAAGAGTTTTAAAGGTCAGAACTAGCATCTTATATAGACCACGGTAATCGGTTGGAAGCCAATGCAGATGCTGCAGTACTGGTGTTATATGGCATTTCATGGGTGTTCTTGTGAGTAGCCTGGCTGCCGGATTCTGAACAATACGGAGCTTTCGGGTCATGGACATCGGAAGGTCAACATACAGGGCGTTGCAATAGTCCAGCCTAGACGTGACCGTGGCATGGATGACCATTGCCAGAGCCTCATCAGATAGATAGGGTGTCAGTTGCCTCGCTTGTCGTAGGTGGAAAAAGGCCTGTTTGCTGACAGCAGCGACCTGAGCTTCCATTGTCAGCTGCGAATCTAAAACGACACCCAGGCTCTTAACGGTAGGCAAAGGAGATAGGGCAGCACCATCGAAGGTGGGTAGCAAGTGGGTCAGACCAGTCGAGTGGCCATGCCAGAGAATCTCAGTCTTTGCCGGGTTCACCTTCAGTCTACTAGCACGTAGCCAGTTCGACAGAGCCTCCAGACATAAGGTGAAATTGTCTGGTATTGACGTTGCTCCAGGCTCCAAGCGCACAAGGAGTTGGGTGTTGTCCGCATATTGATAGCAGTCTAGGCCGAAACTCCGAGCCAAAGTAGCAAGGGGTCTAACGTAGATGTTGAAGAGAAGAGAGGAGAGAATTGCACCTTGGGGTACCCCACATAGGAGGGGAGATCTGTCAGAGACTTGATCCATATACTCCACGCATTGGCTCCGGTTTCACAGAAATGAGTTGAACCAATTGAGGGCCTGACCGCGAACTCCAGACATGGCGAAACTGTATTGCAGTTTGACACCATTTTAACTGTAATGGCTTAATGCTATGGGGTTATGCATATTGTAGTTTTACAAAGTCTCTAGCTTTCTCTGCCAAAGAGTGCTGGGCCCTCAACGTAGCCCATCGCATTGAGGTATGGCAGTTAAAGTGGTTTCAAACTGCATTAATTCTATAATATAAATGCACCTTAAGTCAAGAGTTTCCAGGTAGGTTAATATGTTATGCATGGATTTTAAGGATGATGAGAAAAATTACTGAATAGGCTATTTGACTCCTGACTTTCCATATTGAAAACCATGTTTTATTCCTTCCTGCTTTCCATTATATATTATACTGTCAGATTCAATTTTTATAAGGCCATTGTATAGGATAAAAAGGAAGACATGGATCCTCTGTCCTTAATGGAGGGTTGAGAAGCATATGCGGCTCTTCAAAAGTTGTTGGATTGCAGGTCTTATTAGTCCTAGCTAGAAGAGTCAAAGGTGGGGCCATCTATTTCCTATAACCACCTGGACAATGATATAGCCCACATCATATGAGGCATATAAAGAAGCTTATGCTAAATAGACCTGGCTAGTTTTTAAGATGCCAAATGACCCTTTGGGTCTTTTTAGCGTAATAGTGTAACAAACCAAAGTAAAAAAGGCGAAATTTCAGCAGATATAGCTTTTCCTAACCTTGCATAACAAGCTGCACCTGCCAAAATTCTCCCTTTTATGTAACTATTAAAGGCAAAGGAAGCATAGGAGGCATTGTTCATTTTTTATCCCCATCTGGTCTGATCACTCCGGTATCTTGCCATTCCTTAAAGGTCTCCTTTTGTTATGTGCTATGCTAAACAGTCACATTATTAATGCTCTTATTACAGAAGGTTGTGCAAAAAAAGAAGAGGACAAAAAGGAAATCTAAGAGGTAAACAATAAATATTGTCTATAGGGATGAAAGATGAGCTAACACATAGTTCTAAAGAGCTTTGGAAGAAGAAACTAAGGGAAAAAAGATGGCAGTCAATACTAACAATAAATATTTATCCTCATGAATATTACTGAGGTGCTGCAGCTCCATCTAGAGTCTAAATCTTCCTCAGCTGGATTAGTGAAATAGAAAGGAATGTGAATATCTAAGAGACACAAAACCCTTACTTCTAAACCCATCAATAGGTCTATATAGTCTTGACCTAAATAAGTTCTTATTTTGTTTAGTAATGTTCTTCATTTATGATAGAGCATCACTGTTCTGTTTTTAGAAAAGTGTGGCAGAGCACAGTTCTTCAGAGTTTTAGCAAAACTCTTGTCTATGGTTTGAAAAGTATTTTCTCAGGACAGAAAAGGAGGCCAAATCTGACAGGCATTCTCTCAAGCATATGGCATCTGCCACCTAGTAGGACAGATAAGCAAATCTCTTTATTTTTCCCCACATGACAGTTATTCAAACATATTATTTACTCCTTGTTATGCACTTGACCTATATTTACAGGTGGTCTCTTGAAACCCATTGGCAGGCACTGTTTGTGCTATAAGAGTCCACCTTTTATTTGATCATTTACTGACTTATATTTCTATTCCATCAAGCAGAACAAAAAGTTCTCTAGATGGTTCACAGATAAGAGGTGAACCATGAAGGGTAAAAATAAAATAAACACAGAGATAAAATCTTAAGCAGTTAAAACAGGATCAGAATAAAAAGCAGGAACAGAAATGATAGTGCAAGGACCTTAAAAGTACACCAACTGAAAAACTCAAGAAAAAGTCTCTACCTGATTATTAAAAGACCATAACCTTACTTACTTACTTACTTAGGCGATTCCTCATTGTCTGAATATGATGACCTTCCAAGTTCTTGGAAGACGCCTGTGTGAGAGTTTTTTTAATGTGTGGAAGTGCACAGCCGATCAACACATAGTCTTCACAGTGAGGGTCCGAACTAGTGATGTGGTTAACATGACGATGGTGGCTTCTCAATCTGTTGCAGTCTTCTTCTGCCTTCACAGCAGTTGTAACATGTACCGTGTTATCTTCCACCTGATTCACCGTTGAAGTTTTCAGATTGTGCTCTGTCTGGAACCTCCCCTGTGCCCCCCCCCCGGAAGTGCATGACTCTGGTGTTTACACCCCCAGGTTCATTAGAATACACAAGCTCCCTCACCACAACAAGGTGACAATGCATAACCATAAATTGGGCAAACCATTCCATAAATGTAGCACTACAACTGAAAAGATGCTTTTCCTGAAGACTACACAACTCACACCATTTGCTATCTAATAAGTTGTTGTAGATCAGCCATCATGGCCTGTATTCCATCAAGAGATATAGTTGGTAACAGATGATGCTGCGGATTTTGCAGACCTTTCTGCCCCGGACCGAGGCCCCATGGCCTTGCAGCTGCCTGATATGGTTGTTTCAGAAGAATCTGTAATTGGCAAACATTCCAAAGTCTCCTCATCGTTACCCACACCAGATGGTGTTGACCTGGGTGAAGATGAGACTTTTAATCGGAAGGAATTTGTTACAAAAGATAGAAGCAGGAAAGAGGGAGTGAGATGGAGTCGAAGATTAGCTCTCAAGCTGGATGGCTAACTTTCCCATGGGAAGTTTTTGTGGGTCCTGTACTCCTTAATTTTACAGACTTGGGATTCCTTAAAAGTTCCCCTCACTGTATTCTCGTTGCAGTGTCAACTTTGCCTTTCGTCAGAAGAGGTTCCAGTTTCCAGCTCCTTGCCTTGTCTCCTGACTCCGTGTCAAGTTCCCAGATCCAGGCCAACCGCGCCGTGCCGCGACTCTTGAGTAGACCTCGCCTTGCACCAAGTTTCTTTGTTCCTGAATTGAGATTGACTCTGCCTTGTTTACCTTGCTTCCTTGCTCCTGCTACGAGACTTTTTGAGTGGTTTTAGTGTTTACAGATTTGCAGCGCTGTGTTCCTGCTATTGTTTATGGACAGACTTTGATTTCTTGGAGGAAACTATCGAGTTTCCATCTGTGAATTACAATTTGGACATTTTTGAACCCAAACTAAGCTACAATTGACTATATATAACAACTATTTCATACACTGACTTTCTGCCTTAATTCTGCATAGATATATATTCTGCTTCAATAAACGGCTTGTGTGTTATATTGGCTCCTGTCTGGTTTTTGAGTGCTCGTGCTGCCTTGGGGTGCAACATAAGTTTTGAATAAGATGATAGTGCAGAGTTGGGAAACCTTCGTTGTCCCAGAGTTTTAGCCCTTCACTCTCATGAGCCTTTTTTTGGACTACATTGCAGAATCTAGGCAAAGCTATGCCAATTTTTTAAATACGTTTCTTGGTCTTGTCCAGAAGTAATAAGGAATCAATAGGACACAAAACATGAATATTGATAAGATAGGCTGCAATACTACTATAAAAATCATTTCCTGCATTTTTGCTCCATGAACAGGAGACACTCACATTCACAGGCAACAAATTGTACTAAGAAACATCCTTCTGCCAATGCAATTGTGTCATTGAATAACATAATTAAAGACAAGCATGGTGTTCTAGTTTGCAGTGAATAGTCCTCTATCTGAAGGACTGATAGAAGATAGTGCTATGTTGAAAACATACTCTGTTTGAAAGACTGTACAGTTCAATAGTAAGACTAATAAGAAGAGAGAACAGGGAGCTTAAATATGTATGGGTCATTTCTAAGATCACCTTCTCGATTGTTCTTGTACTTGAATTACTTTAAGGACATCTACATTTATATCTATACTTATAAATTGAAAATCCTAGATTACATTCCTGTGCATCCATGTCCTGAATTATTTGGGCATATCGCATAAAGGAAGAACACTTAGAAGTAGGAGCAATGGTAAAATCTGTTCCATTGAAGAAAACATGATTAGTAGTTCCATCAATAGCAAACATAGCAAATGCCAGCTCCTCTGATTTCATATGCAGTATATCAGGAAAATCACCAATGATATTTCACAATATTCAGGAACTGTAAATAAGCAATATTTACCAAAAAGTTGAAGCAACCTATTGAAAACATTTGAATTCTGCCGAACACTGCCATTTCCATATAGCCATATTGCCAAAGGCACCAATGGTTCATAAAAAAGGAATAATGTCTGGAAATATAATTTAGTAGTCAAGTCTAGTAGTCTAACTTAGGCCTTCATTTTTCTACAGCAGCAGTTACCAAAATCCATGTTAATGTCCAAAACTGCTGCTACAAGCTGTTTATCACTCCCATTCCTATGGATACAAATGGAAAGACAGAAGTCAAAACATTCAATGAATTAAGCAATACATGGTGTTTCCACTAATTTTAATAATCTATATAAATAGGTTCTAACTGAAGATAGTGATGTTCAATTGCTTTCTTCATGTATTCAGTATACAAACAGGTGTAAGTTTGGATGCCTGCCATAGATGTGGGTGAAACATCAGGAGAAAATGCTTCTGGAACATGGCCATACAGCTCAGAAAACACACAACAACCCCAGATGTAAGTTTCCTCTTTTGTCTTTTTTTCAGTGACGATGGACTGGCCAATCTATCAACATGCCTATATTTCAAAGGGTGGTGAATGTGTGCCTTTCAAGGTGCTACTGGTGCTGTGTAATCTTTCATCATTGGTCATACAGGCAGTCCCTGAGTTACAAACATCCAACTTACAAATGACTTATAGTTAATAACGGGGGTGAGAAAACAGGAAGTGAGAAAAATCTACCCCTAGAAAGGGAAATTTCCTCCTGAAAGAGTTATCATGAGGAAAAAGTGTCTCCGCTGAAGCTGTATCATAAATCTTTGTTTCCACAACAAACCAACCTTTCAAAATCCAGTTGTCACAGGGACAGAAAGTGATGTGAAATCTTCTGAACAGGGGCACAGAGAGCTAAACAAATACCACAGAAGTTAACTCTGCCCTTTGCTATTCAAAGCTACATGTTCTGACTTAAATACAAATTCAACTTAAGAATAAACCTACAGAACCAATCTTGTTCCTAACTTGGGGACTGCCTGTATTTGCCAAGCTAATGACAGTTGCATTCCACCTTCCAAACAACACATTCTGGTCTTATACCAGTTCTCCATTTCTGAGAAGTTGCTTTTCCTGAAGACTGCACAACTCACACGATTTGCCATCTAATGTAAAAAAAATGTAAAATTTTATAAAAAACAAATGTACAATGTAAAATTTTGTAAAAAAAAAGTACATTCAAAAGAAATCTCTGTTACAGACAATTATGTTCAACTATAGCAAAAGTTGAAAAATAAAAATGTGAAAGGAAGAAAAATTATCATATTCGTTGTATATGTCTATAAAAGCTGACCAAATGTCCAAATATTCAGAAACCTACACCTATACATCATTCTTTCATCTATCATATGTGTTGTTAGAGCTTCTGCCCAGTGGATCACAGGTGAAGAAAAACATTATTGACAGTAACAATAGATTTTGTTACTTTTAGCAGTCAAAAGTCATAAAAAATTCACTTCTATTGGCCATTTGTTAACTTCTAAGAAGCCGCCAAGTAATTCAAAAGAACATCCACGTCTCTAAATATCAACATTTTCTGAAACCAAATTTACTGAAGTGATTCCTTTTTTCCAAAATGTAGCTGCTACAAGACAACTCTAAAACACACATATACATGAGACACTAAGGAACAATGAGCAGTATTATGTCTCCATGTGTCTGCTGATTTAGAAAGTCCTTTTTGAATAGATATTGTAGAAACCAATATAACCAAAACAGCAATTTCTGCTGACACAGTCAGAGATCTATTGTCATGCTAGTTATCGATGCTAAAGATGATGGTCATTGATTAGTTAGAATTATATATTCCAATTTTCTTTCATTCTTGCTGTAAAACTGGCATGTCATATTTATCTATAGAAAACAGAAATAACTATAGATTGCAGGTCTGGGTACTATATTAAGAGATCTTCAGATGCACTTAAAGACGCAGGCCCAAAGATTGCAACAAATATTTCAGTTGTAAATATTGGTGATAGAGGTAGTTTAAAGTGCTCTTGCAAAATTGAAAAATAGCAAAAACTCATCAACACTACATATCTGATTTAAGCTAACAATGCTATTATCTTCCATAAAGATAATACCTTCCATAAAAATTGTTCCATACCAATTTTCAAATCTCGATTCTCCCATAAAGTCAATTTGGTATGACCATACAGGTCAAATTGCAATTGACGACACAATATTTGCCACACAGTTTGCAAAACAGTTTCCTTTCTTGCCCCCACCCCCCACCCCCACCCCTTAAAGTGAGACCCAAGTGCTATTTGAATAGAAATGAAGATCCCAAGATTGACCATAGGATATTTCTTACTTTAAATGGACATGTCCAAAACTTAATATAAGAAAACACATATATCTGGTGGTGTGTAAGAAGGTCTGGAAAGCTGAACTCTCTCTCTTTGGCTGGAATTTGCATGCTTTTCATTAAAATATTAGGGGGAGATGAACCCAAAAAATCTGAACAAATTTCATTTTTGAAATTGCTTGCAAGGTATGTAGAGGAATTCTACAAAGAACGTAAGTTATTCTTGGGATAATATTGGAAGAGGAACTTCATGCCTATACACTACAGCTCCAAGCAGTGTTGCCTTGGACTAGATTTACACTGCCATATAGTCCAGTTTCAGAATGCAGATTAACTGCATTGCACTGGATTATATGAGTCTAAACTGCAGTTAATCTGCATTCTGAAACTGGACTATATATATAGCAGCATAGCTCTAGCTCAAGTGCAGACATGTTGTGTAGACATTTCCCCACTGATCCGGAGAGCATTGAATCCAGTTGGAGATGGTTGTCCAAATGTTAAAGCAATGTTTCTTAGCCTTAAGTCCACCCTATCTTTTGGACTTCAATTCCCAGAATTCCTGAGCATTGGCTGGGACTTCTGGGAGATAATGTTCAAAACATCTGGAAGACAGAGCTACTTCAAAGCCATACTAAAATCAAACCTCCTTTTCCTACAATGTTACATGCCCTGAGATTGGTGTCCCATCTAAAAATCAGTAGAAATATTAATTCCCCAAGATTTCAGCTCATTGTCAGCGTGGATTCGGATCGACAATCACAACAACCCTTTTAGGTAAGAACGTAATGTATAATTTCTAATTACTGTCACCTTGACATTGCACATGGACGGAATGTTCCAAGGCAAGCAGATCAACACAGCCGAACACCAACTGAGTCTTTTATCAGCAGCTTAGCAATTAGCAGAGTAAAATACAGTGCAGCTCCTGAACCTTATCTCTTTATGAAACATTGGAACTTTCAGTTTCATCCAAAAATACTTTGAAGGCTTTATTTTCGGCTTGTTGCATTTTACAGCTATTTACATGCTTCATAAGGATGTTCAAGATCATCATAACACATAGCTCAAGACTGTGTAAGATCGTCTTCGTTAGAGATCAACATGGTGACAGGTCCTTTTTCATGGAGGCATCATGGCAAGAGAGAAGGAGAAGAGAAGGGTTTGAGCACATGTCATCTACTCTCTATATACACTCACAGGTTTCCTGTCATGCCCAGGGAGAAAAGGAAATAATGCAAAATTTGTCATTCCTGTCACATGCTCATGACTTAGCTTCTTTAGCCAGTACTATTTGTTCCACGTCACCACTTACTTAACCCATTCGGTGGATTTCATTGACCAAATGTTGAGAAGAAGAATTTTTCACACATACAGTAAAACACAAGGAGCCTCCGGTGGTGCAGTGAGTTAAACCGCTGAGCTGCTGAACTTGCTGACCAAAAGGTCAGTGGTTCGAATCCGTGGAGTGGAGTGAGTTCCCGCTATTAATCCCAGCTTCTGCCAACATAGCAGTTTGAAAACATGCAAATGTGAGTAGATCAATAGGTACCACTCCGGCAGGAAAGTGACAGCACTCTATGCAGCCATGCCGGCCACATGACCTTGGAGATGTCTACGGGCAACGCCGGCTCTTCAGTTTAGAAATTGAGATGAGCAACTACCCCCAGAGTCAGACATGACTGGACTTAATGTCAGGGGAAAACCTTTACCTTTACCTTTTACAGTAAAACACATGGAGTTGCATAAAATGCATTTCTAATTAACACAGTATTATCTGACTAACAGTTTTGAAACCCAGAAAACCATAAAAACTAATTTTAAGAGATGATTTCTTGAAAAGAATGACATGTTGAATATAATATGCTTCATTCTCCTGTTATAATAAAGACCATTATATGCTCAGAAATAAAGAGAGAGAGAAAAGAAAATTCTATCTTTCCTACTGATTAAAAATAATTACACTTTTAATTGACCAAATTAAAGCTTGCAATCTTGATATCGTACTAGGATGGGGGCAAAATTTTGGTTTTGGAAATTCATTAACTTAGCTCCTTGCAGACAGGGTTTTATGTAATTTGTACATGCAAATATATCACCTGTAGCTCTCTTTAGCTTGTGTTTATGAACTCGGTGAAGAGCCTCTTGAAACGGAATTGGAAAGAAAACCCACAGTTGAGCTACAGTGCTGAAATATGCAGAGAGCAGGGAGGTGGTTAAAAATAAATTAAAACTTGCATTATGCTGCTGTGAACTGTGACGGATGATTATGGTTGTAACTTCTACATTCTGAATCCCAAATATGTGTGTAAAAGCAGCAGTGTAAAAACTCACGACTGGCCCGACCATTCAGCAAAGTGAGGCAGCAATCTGGGCAGTGAATGACTATTTTTTGTATTCTTATTATTGTTTACTGCCAGGGAGGGGAAGGTGATTTTTTCTCAGCCTTGACTTCGGGAAAGTCAGAAGGGCATTTACAGCTCTATCTAAGATAAATATTTTGAATCAGGCTTGGTACCACTCGGCATCTCCTGCCATCTTATCACCGATGCTTGCATTTATGCTCCCCTTGTTCCTTGGGATGTTCTTTGGTTGAATGAAATAAGGGTCCATGGTGAATGTCCCAGAAGACTTTTTTGCAAGCAGTGGATGTGTTGCCACAAGGCCAAGAGATACTTATTAAATCAAAGCCTCATTGGGCTAGGAGCAGACTTCAATTTAAGGAGGGCTTAACTTTGCAACCTGTTTTGTCAGTGGAAGGGGCTTAGCTCTGAAACTTGCGAAGCTAATAATAACACTTGGAGGAGGGAGCGAGAGAGGAGACAGAAAGACAGAGAGAGATGTTCAAGTGTTTAAAACACTCCACATACATTTATCTCAATGTGGAACTTGGGTGCCTGAGGGAATATTTTTCTCTCACATCAATCTGCTATAAGCCAGAGAGCTAGAAGTCCTTAGATCTTGGAAATGTTAATTTGGGAAAGCGGGACAACTACAACAGTGGAAATATTGTCTGTGGGATTCGAGGAGTTGTTGACCAAAAAAGTAAACTCTGGTCTTCAGAGACAGGTACAACATACATGACAATGGGAATGTGGTTGTTTTTTTCTTCTCATCTGCCTTGTCCAGCTTATCACCTACAGAGGTAACTGCATTTTTTCAATGTTTTATTTTCCAAGAATTCTTAGAGTGGATGTGTATTTTTATCTCTCCTAAATCACTGTTTTATTACTATGCTATTTCAAACCCCGGGAGCGGCATGAGCGACCGCTGTTAGCTCCAGCTTCTGCCAACCTAGCAGTTCGAAAACATGTCAATGTGAGTAGATCAATAGGTACCGCTCTGGTGGGAAGGTAACGGCGCTCCATGCAGTCATGCCGGCCACATGACCTTGGAGGTGTCTACGGACAATGCTGGCTCATTGGCTTAGAAATGGAGATGAGCACCAATTTATTTATTTATTTATTTACAGTATTTATATTCCGCCCTTCTCACCCCGAAGGGGACTCAGGGCGGATTACAATGAACACATATATGGCAAACATTCAATGCCAATAGACAAACAACATTCAGTTTTAGACAGACACAGAGGCATTTTTTAACATCTTTCCAGCTTCACGATTTCCAGCCACAGGGGGAGCTGTTGCTTCACCGTCCATTGGTGGCTGTTCTTCCTCATTCTTTTCCTCGTGAGCAGTTTTATGGTGTTGTAGATTAGTTAAATTAGCCTCCCGCATAAAGCGTCCCTAAATTTTCCCTACTTGACAGATGCAACTGTCTTTCGGGGCTGCTAGGTCAACAGCAAGCCGGGGCTATTTTTTTTTATTTTATGGTCGGAGGCTTAACCCGACCCGGGCTTCGAACTCATGACCTCTCGGTCAGTAGTGATTTATAGCAGCTGGTTACTAGCCAGCTGCGCCACAGCCCGGCCCCACCAACCCCACCAACCCCCAGAGTCGGACACGACTGGACTTAATGTCAGGGGAAAACCTTTACCTTTACCTATTTTGTTGAATATGAACTACCTGGGGGTTTTTTCACCTATACAGTACATGTGTACAGAAACGTTTTGTCTATTCTTGTAATAATTATAGCCAATGTGATATCACTGAAAGTTGCAATGTGGCCCTTAATGAGATATGCCACATTATCACAGGATGTCTACACCCCACACCACTGGAGAAATTATCCTGTTTAGCCAGCATTGCACCACTTGATATCTGTCAGGAAGTAGCAGCCAGCAATTAAAGGACCAAGACATTGACATCTCCAGCCCATCCCCTGTTCAGATATCAGCCAGTACACCAAAGTCTTAATAAATCGTTTTCTAAGATCTACAGAGATACTCGCAGGAACCCCCCAGCAAGAGAGAGTCCAAAAGTGGCAGGCTAAAACCCAGAACCTCAAGCCATGGCTAATACTGAATGAAAGACTCCCTCCTGGGCACACAGAAGACTGGGCGGCTTAGAAGGTGCTGAACAGACTGTGCTTTGGCACCATGAGATGTGGAGCCAACCTTAAGAAATGGGGCAACAAAGTGGAGTCCACGACATGCAGGTGTGGAGAAGAGCAAGCCACAGACCACCTACTACAATGCAGTCTGAGCCTTGCCACATGCACAATGGAGCACCATCTAATAGCAACACCAGAGGCACTCCAAGTGGCCGACTGCTGGTCAAAGGACATTTAGTATAATGCCAAGTTTTAAACTTTGTTTGTGTTTTCAAATACATTACAACTTGTATCCTCGGTTTGCTTCTGACACAATAAATAAAAATCACTGAAAATGCTACACATAGACAAGAAACAATTGGGATAAAATGATCTCAGCTATGGAATTCACTGGGCAATTTCTTTGAAAAGCACTATTGTTTGACATAATCTACTCTATCGGGTTTTCGGTACATGATATGGGATAATTTTGTGTATCCAGGTCTGAATTCCATGTACCTTCTGAAGAAGAGCACACAAACTGAAGATGAGTCTATTGTGATTTGTTTCATATTTTCTACAGAGATTGTAAAACTAAGGTGAAAATCAAGTTAGAAACTCTCTTGATTAGCGCTCACTGACATGCAGCCCAATCCTATAAAAGTTTATTCAAACATTTAAGCCTCAATGGATTCAAATAGGCTTGTTCCCAAAAAATGTTCATTTCATTATGGCATGTTTAATTATTATCATACATCATTTTTACTGATAGAGAGTGATTTTGAGAATCAACAAGATGTCACCATAGCTTAAGCGTACGAAAGATAAGGGGACATGCTACTGAGTTAAAAATGCACTGTGAATATATCTGATTTTTTGTATAGATATCATATATCAGTTTTTTACAAATCACTCTAGGGCGATTAGTAATCAATAAAAAATTTCAAAAGTCATTAAAAAATAAGGGAGTGCCAGTGTTTTGTTTCTAAAGTGTTTCTAAAGTATCGTTAGTTAAAAAAAATGATACTATAATGGCAGTAATGAAATTTCATTATTATTTCTTTAAAGTAATTGCACACATGGGGTGGACTTTGGGGCTTCTTTCTCCCTTATTTTTAAAGCTATTGAATTGAAACTTGCTACACATTTAACACTGTTACATCCCCCCCCATTGCAGAACGTTTTACTCATCTACTGATTTTTGGAGATTATTTTGTTTTTACAAAAAAAAATCTAAAAAAAAAAAACCTACAAGAACTATGTCCTGTATTTTTTCTACAATTACACAACATAACCAGGGCATCATTTCATCAAAGTATCAGAAATAATAGCATACCTCTTGATTTTGGGGGATTTTAAAAAATATTTTGTCAAGAAAAAAACCTTTTTTAGCTGCTATGGCTGGCTGGAGTCGGGTGGGGTACACACTTGGAGGACAAGACACATTTTCAGCTGCAAGCAAGCCCCTCAAGTGTCAGAATGGATCATCCACAGATTTTTTAAATAAATTCTTAATGTTTCTAGAAATAAAATCTCCTTTTAAAGAAGGTGTCCCAACAGAACCCCCATGAAAGTTGGAAAATAAATATAATTTTAATCTAAGAACAACAAATATGATCCACAGAGTTATGACGAAAGAGATTCCCAGAGAAGTAAAGTCCAGGTTTACTAGCAGAACTATGGCCATTATTCCTTTTCTCTGCCTATGACTTGAAGTAGCACAACAGTACGATATAATGTCATGTGATTCTTGGGATTCCACAACCAGTTCAGGACAAAAACTAGAACTCCCAGAATTCCATAGCATTGAGTCATGGCAGTTAAAGTGGTGTCACTATCAAACTAAACAACGGCAGCCTTGCAAGCCTTTGAGCAGCAGCGAAGCACTTGGTGGGGTCTGGTTCCTACCCTTGCGCCCTCCTCCTCCCCCACACACACCTCTTCCTCTGGCAAGGCCTCCTTCTATCTGTTCCGAGGACAGGAGAAGAAAAAACAGGTCAGGCAACCAAAATCTCAAACTTTCTTATGGTTTGATGTGTTACTTCTGACCTGCCCTAACATTTTCAGAGCCAAGAAAAAATGGCTTCTTCTTTCTTACCAGAAAGGAATTATCTTAAAACAGATGGAGTAGTTTTCTCTGCCCAAACAAAAGCCCTTGTTTATTTCTCTTAGATTAATTATTCGACTTCCTAAATTTGATCCTCTCCTTCTAAGATTTGGGGACAGCACACAGAGATCACACTAGCACTAGAAAAAAACTAAATTATGCACACAGAGATCACACTAGCATTAGAAAATGCAGCCAGAGCAACTTGTGCCAGAGTGAAACATGTGGTTGTGTTCTTTCTTTCTTTCTTTCTTTCTTTCTTTCTTTCTTTCTTTCTTTCTTTCTTTCTTTCTTTTTGCTGTATTATGCACACATGCACACTAGCGCTAGAAAATGCTGCAAAGGCAAGTTGTGGCTAGGTTAAAAAATGTTGTGTGGTTTTTGGCTCTATGCACACACAGCACACAGAGAGCAATGTAGCCCAGGCAGTAACCCACAAAGATTCCCTAAAATGCAGCAAAAATGTAAGTCGTAAGGGAAAAGGTTAGGAGCTCAAACCTCTCCCCCCCCCCCCCCCGAAATTGTTCGGGCTAAAAAAAAAATTGTTTATTCATGAATTTTAACTGATTAAACAAATCTGATTTAACCTGATTTCTAAATTATTTTGCATTATGGAACTACTCTTCATGATTCGCTAAAAAGAGTTTCCACCCCCCCCCCATTTTTTGTGTCTATAGCCCTGGCCACGACTCCGCCTCCACTTCCTCCCCCTCCCCTCGGCCCTGATTGGCTGAGAGGCATGGCAACATATTTGGCTTCGCCTCCCAGTAGTACTTGATTGCTCTATGAATTAAAAGTGCATCACAGAGAGTTGCATTAACATAACTTACAAAAAATACTAGGCTAATGTTTCTATTCTTAACTTTTTGGCATGGACAACGCTCATGCAACATTGTAATTTCAAAACTATTTTGACTCAACTTATGACAAGTTACGAAAATTTTGCACAGTCCTAATAGTCGTGTATAATTCTAGAAAATTTTGTCTAAAATAATCAATCCCAAAAACCTGGATGAATTTATCCATGGTTCAATGTGAGTACTGCACTTCAAGTTGCAGAAATTTATATTCCATCAACATTCATACAAGATCTTGTCCTTGATCTACTGGATATGATTTTTTTTTCTATTATGCCTACTACTAACCACTGGTGGATACATTTCCATGATTATATAGGTCTCTTTTAAATCCACCTCATGCCCTTCAGTATATCTTGAAGCAGGGATGTCTGCATGATAATTATACCTTGAATGCATTGAAGATCTGTTATTTTATCAGTGTTGATATGGGTCACAGCCTTTTCACCTCCATTGTGTCCATGTTTCCTCTTAGCCAATGTATCATCTGGTGGAAAACATTCAGTTGAACAGCCTTGGCAAGCTTGGATGGGCAAATCTTTAGATGGCAGGAGTATTACTCTCATTAGGACCATACTCAAAGCTTTACTGGCTTGGTGAAGCTTGATAAATAGTTCATTGGTATGCTGTTTGAGGTACTACCTTCACAGTACAATTAAAAGAGAGGAGTAGTGGAGTGCACTAAATATACAATCAGGGATAGGATATTTCCTTTTTTTATTCTGAATTGTTTGCAAACCAATGTATTGGGTGACCTTGAGTCATAGTGTGGACTGACAGCAGGGCACTGATTCTTATATCAACTAGTCCAGAGATACGGAAATTAGTAGGAAAAATATCTATTTATTTATTTCATCATTCATTCATTCATTCATTCATTCATTTAATATACAGTGTTCCCTCGCAACTGCGCAGTTCGCTTTTCGTGGACTTGCTATTTCACAGTTTTTTAATAAACACTAAAATAATAGTATAAATCATAAAATAATATTATAAATCCCTCTTTCTACTTCCTTCCTAAGGAGAAGCCTAAGGAAGGAAGGAAGGAAGGAGAAGACGAAGGGAGAGAAAAGGAGGCTGAAGCAGCTTTGTTTGCGCCTCACAAGGCAGCGGCAAACAGAGACTCTACTTGCCAGTGAGATTGTAAACAACACAAATATAGTGTCCCTACTTCGTGGATTTTCAGTTTTTGCAGGTAGTCCTGGAACATAATCCCCACGATAAGTGAAGGAACACTGTATTTCATTTTCCCCAATACGGGACATAAAACAGCTTACAGTACTAATACTTTAAAAAGGAAGAACCAATCCAATTTTAAAAATTCAAAACATTTTAAAAAATAAAATATTAAATTATTATATTTATATTGAGTTTAATTCACTGTTCAATTCACTGTTAGTCTGCTCCATATCTGTTTCAGTAACAATTTACTGAATTACTATATTACTATTAATCCTACTGTACTACGTTTCTCACCCCTATGCCAGACAACTTTTCTTATTTGCTCTGAAGACCAATAAGTAGCCATTTTGTTTGATATCTCTCTGAAAACTGAGTGGAGAAATGTCCATTTCCTTTGAGCAGGTTGACTGACACAGAGCATCAGTAATTAGTGGCTTGAATTTTTCCACACTGAGGAACACAATTTAGCCCTACATTGTTGATGTACCTATTTTATTTTATTTTTTGTCTTGCATAAGCAAGGCATGCCTCAAGAGAGTAATATCTTTTGTGCCTATGGCATCAAAAGCTTGAGTCTTTCCACATGAATCAAGTCTTACAGTGCCCTAGGCTACTGCCTTGATTTATATAGCTAAAGTCCTGATGGCATTCCACAGCATTTCATGTACTAAGATTGCCATTGTTGTTGGAGAAACCAAATAGATAAGATGCTGTATTCTATAGTCATAACAGAAAACATTCCCAGTTTGGTACTGTGAACTCAGACATTCTGGTTTGCTCCCATTGTACACTAAGCATTTTATGATGATAATGAAGTTCTACCAGTGACTGGCTGAGCTGACTTAGTGTCTTGCTGGTGGATGGGCACAAGTTTATGGTTTCTGTTGGCTTAGATATTTCACCTTGTATATGAGCAGTGGGATATAAGAAGGATGCCTCGAACAAAGGAGGACCCGAGAGATGATAAACAATGACCAACGACCTTATCACACTTTTGGATCTTTGCTCCTTTTCGGGTACAGGGCCTGCTGAACGCCATCAGATGACACTGGCTTGTCCCTGCCCCATTCATCTCTGAAGTGATGAGGAAGCATTGCACGCTGCTTTCTCACCCATGATGGAAAGGCTAGTGGCTTTTGGGCAGCTCTGATGAAACTACCGACATTTTTGAGGCCTTTCTCCCATGTGATGAGGGAAGGCCAACATAGAAACACGTATTGCTGCCCTTTCCCCCAACTGATAGGGGCTGAGAAAGGACATCAAGATGCCTTGTCCCGATGCCTCCATCTGATGGGAGAAGGAGAGAGGGTGTGCAGGGTGCTGTAAGGCACTCCACACACCTTCTGGTTCGCCAGTGATTGCCATTGAAACCGAACAAAATGAAGGGAGGGGAGGTTCATGTGAGGAGGTCCCTATAACAGTGGTTCTCAACCTGTGGGTCCCCAGGTTTTTTTGCCCTGCAACTCCCAGAAATCCCAGCCAATTTACCAGCTGTTAGGATTTCTGAGAGATGAAGCTAAAACATCTGGAGACCCACAGGTTGAGATCCACTGCCCTAGAAGCTCATGAGATATTATTCCTGTGATCAGGGAGTTCTCAAAAAGAATGATATGGCAGCATTAAGAGGTAAAAACCATAGGTAAGTATTTTGACATAGGAAAGAAGTGTAGAAGATAGAACAGCTGAGAACTACAGCACCCAGGATACTTCAGTCAACATCGCCATTCCCATGATAGGCTGAGTACTGTAATCTAATAAAAAAGAATTGCTAAGCTCCAAAACAGCCATACCAAGAACTGCAGAATTGCTCTGCTTCCAGACTAATTAGAAACAATTAGCCCAGTCTTTGGTTGCATTGATCTTGTTACTCTAGAACAGCTTTTCTGAACACGGAGGCCTCACATATTTTTGAATTAGAGTTACAGTTAACATAGACCACTGCTCACATTTGTTGGGTTTCATGGAACTTGTAGTACAAACATTTTGAGGACAAGATCTGAGAAAATGCTGTTCTAGAATATTCTCACAGTTCCCCCCACTTCATTATTTGGACTAAATCATGACCTTTCTGAGTTTGGGTGGCAAGCAAGTTCGAAAAGGCAATGATTTACAAGCTTCACTATAGAACAATTTGCTTTTTAGGAGGCATATGTATTAATGAAACATTTAAAATATGTTCACAAGCTGTGTCATGTTCCATTTGCATTGTGCTAAGACCTTAGCTGCTGCAGTGGTTTATGATGTGATAAAATGCAATGCAATGTGTCAGATAAGCCAGTATGCCCTCACTGCCAGCCTACGGTACACGTGTCTTAAAAAACATGGCTTTGAAAGAGCATTCATTCAAACATCACAGTGAATAGCAAGCCAGATTATGGTCTTGCCACTAAATAATGACTGACTGCCTTTGTACCACCAGCAAACTGTCTCTAACAGAAATAGTTTATTATCTGTCACACATGCAAAATTAAACAGATAACAGATTATAATGAGGCATGTAGAAGCAAGAAAAGGCTCACCTAAACAGATATTACAAAATGATACCTATATCTATGAAGTGGGAACTCTGGTACTTTTACTGGGAGGAAAAAAGGACTTGACCTGAAACTGACATCCAATCGTAGACTTTCCCCCAAAATCACTTTCTTTGACATTTTATCTGAGAATAAAAGCCTACCCTTGCTTCCAATTTTTTTTAAAGGAAAATCTGTCAATAAGTTGGACATGTGCAAAAGTATCTTAGGATGAACGGAAAACCTCTTTAGAATTTCCTAGTTCTGTTTCATTACTCTTTGAAATTTCTTACATGTTTCACTTGAAGAAGAACCTTTGAATGTCCCTTTTAAGATATGTGTGTTCTCCACCTGAATAAGTTAATAATTGACACTATTTTGGTGCAATGGGCAAATAAAGAATAAATTTCAAATAACTGCAACATTAATTGTATTTGCTTTATTGTCCCTGGAAACTAGAATTGCAACAAATGGCTTAGTAGTCTAAATGAGCATATAAGAGCCCAACGAACCCTATGCTCCATGCAGTCATGCCGGCCACATAACCTTGGAGGTGTCTAAGGCAGATTGAACCACATTGAACTGGATTATATGAGTCTACACTGCCATATAATCCAATGCAGTTGGATCAATACAGTTAAACTGCTTTCTGAAGATGGATTATATGCAATGTAGATAAGGCTTTCAATGTGGACTGGAATCCAGAGCAAATTCAATAACCTAACAAAGTGATCAGAAGCCCAAGATTCATGCATAAAAAAGGTATATATGAAATAGAAATAAGCTCTGTGTTTAGATTTGGATCCCATCTCATTATGTACAGTGTTTCCTCACTTATTGCCGGGGTTATGTTCCAGGACCACCCACAATAAGTGAAAATTCACGAATTAGGGGAGCTATATTTATTTTAATATTTATACATTATTTTAATAGTTATACACTATTTTAAGTCTTTATCAACCAATCGTGTGTTGATAAATAGCCTCCTTCTCCTCCTGTTGCCTCTTGGGCTCCTTTTCTCTCCCTTTGGCTTCTCCTTCCTCCCTTCCTTAAGCTATAAATTGTAATTTTTATGATTTATAATATTCTTTTAGAGTTTATTGAAAAACCGCAAAACAGCGAATCCGCAAAAAGTGAACCGTGAAGTAGTGAGGGAACACTGTATATACAATTATTATAAAATCTGAAAGCACTTTAGATATTCAATCTGTTTGGATTTTGAATCTAGAGTAGAGATGAACAACTATGGATGGTGAGAGGTGTGCCTTTCTTACTTTGAGCCATTCCAGATCCCTGAACCTAGCATTCAACCAGGTACAGTATAGCACTGCCAGGTATAATTTCAGTTTCAAATTTGACTGCTAGGACCTATTTTCAAGTGCTAGTTTTAAAAGTGGAGGTAAAACAAGGATTAAATAGATAACTATACATATCTTGAGGGAGTACTATACATTTTAAATCACCTTCCACATTATGAAGAAGGCAGGGAGACGACAAGCCACACACACAAACATACATTCTGTTCACAATTTTCACCACGAGCTATTGTAAAGCAATACACTGAAATACATGGGTCAAGTAATAAGCTGAGAGCAATGCTATGGAGATATTCTGGGGCATTAAAAGTTAAATATTCAATACATTGATACTGTTTTTCATAGAAATAGCCTCATAAAGTGACTCACAACTAATAAAGGCATCAGGGATAAGCAGTACTATTCAAACTCTCTGACTATTAGACTATTCAAGGCCCATCTTCTTTGAAATGCAAGAACCTTGGAAGAATAGGCTGCTCCTTAGTAGCCATAAATCAAACATATTGCAGTTAATTCAGTGCTGCTCCAATCATTTACACAAATTACACATTTGTGTCCTTGATCTTAGATCTGAAGTATAAGTAACATCCTCTACTTAATGACTGGTTAGGAAGAGCTGACATCTTAGTAGAGAAATAATAGCTCATACTTTGAAAGCAGCCCTCCTTCCCACAGCATTATCTGGATCCATTGTTATAGTTACTGATCGAGGATACATATTGATTTTTAGATGCACTTTCAACTGACTCAAGACTGCAGTTGAAAAAGAAAATAAGAAAGAAATGTACTGTGGTCTACAAGAATCCGACACTAGCAGTCTCATTTTCTTGATTTCTGGTTTGTTGACACTCAATGTGTTGAATTGTGAACAGATAAGATGTGACCGGAGCATCGTTTGAGTACACTATGAAGCTGGGCTATGTGAGTCTTATTGATTCCCAATTGATCTCACTTTCTGCACAGCACATATTATCTCCACACATTTTCTGGCTGTTTGGTTCATGAAGAGAGAACATTGGATTGCAACTCCCAACAGCCAAAGTCATCATAACCAATGCCAGAAAATGATTAGAATCACATTCCAACATGTTTAAACTATGCCAAGTTACCTCATCCTCCTGAAATAAACACCAATTGTCTCACAAAGAATCTGGTAATCTTTTCCTCACATACTAGCTAGCGAGTATCTTTTTTTTAATAAGGAAGGGTGGTTTTTATGGCCACAAACCTTCTAGAAAAGGAGCCCACGATGGCGCAGTTGGTTAAACCGCTAAGCTACTATTGAACTTGCTGACCGAAAGGTTGATGGTTTGAATCCAGGGAGTGGGGTGAGCTCCACTGTTAGCCCCAGCTTCTTTTTTAAAAAATATTTTTTATTGTTATTATTGAGAAAAAGTTACAATTATATAAACATATTCTATACATTTCCCCCTCTTTTATTTACATTCACCCCTGTGCTCCCCTTCCCCAGAGCCATCTCTTCTTCTGTAGTCCCACCAAAAGTTCAATTCTTCATTTGGAGGTAAATTCCCATCTTCTTTTTCCAATAATTTTTCTAGAAATTTTCTCCAAATACTTTCAAAATCATTTTTTTCCATAATCCCTTCTTTACTTTTAAATTTGATGTTAGCTTGTCATTCAGTGCCATTCGCCAAATTTCTTTATACCATTCATTAATTTGTATTTTCATTTCTCCTTTCCAATATTTTGCAATTAATAATCTAGCTGCTGTTAATAGCATGTCTATTAAATTTTTTCCTTCTTATCTTTCTCATCCTCTTTTTTAATTAAAAGTAATACTTCCACTGGATTCCTTCTAATTTTTATATTTATAATATTTTCTATTTCCCTTATGACCAATTCCCAAAAACCTTTTACATGTTTACAATCCCACCACATATGCATGTAGGTTCCAATTTCCTGGCACCCTCGCCAGCATTTTTCATTATTATTCTTATTCATAATATTTAACCTTCTTGGTGTTAAATACCACTTCCAAATTAGTTTGTAATAATTTTCTTTTATTCTAATTGACATGTTTTTTAATTGTCTTGTTTTCCATATCTCCTCCCATTCTTTTTCCGTTATCTTTGTTCCTAATTCCTCCTCCCATGATTCTCTTAATGTTAGTCTTTTCTTTTTTTCTATGTCTTTAATTAGTATTTTATATATTTTACTTGTTGTTCCTTTTAATGGCTCACTATTTCCTCTTTTTAATGCTTTTATTATTAATTCCTCAAATTGCGTTATTTGTTTTCCAGTTTTATTTCGGGCCCACCAGTTTTCATTCCTTTTTTCTAATTGAATCCAATGAATCCAAGAAATATTTATTCCTCTCAATTCTTCTCTCATTTTTACCTTTTCCATTTTTTGTTCTATCCAATTTCCTACCCTTTTTAGTTCCCTTTTTTCTAATTCTTTATCTAGCGTTCCTTTTAGTTCCTTTGGGAAATCTTTTTCCATTATTATTGGCGTTAAAACTGAATTCTTATTAATTAATTGTCCTTTATATTTATTCCATATTTCCATTATATTTCTTAATGATATATTTCCAATTTGTTTTATCTCTTTCTTTGAGATTTCCTTAAAGAATATGTTATCCTTCCTCCACTCAATTGCCTTATTCCCTGATTCCATCCATTCCAAACCTTCTCCATCCATCATCTTCTCTACTACATATCTTAATTGGTTTGCCTCATAATATTTTTTTATATTCGGAAGGCCCAATCCTCCTTCTTTTTGGGGCTTGTACCAAATTTGTTTGTTAAATCTGTTCTTTTTACCATTATTGCAATATTTGTTTATCATTTGTTGCCAGTTATTTATTTCCTTTTCTGAAATCATTAATGGTATCATTCTGAACAAGAAATTTATTTTGGGTAAGACTTTCATTTTTACTAGGGCTATTCTGCCGAACCATGATAATCGCAGATTATTATAATCCTTTAATTTCACCTCCATGTGTTTTCTTAATTCTTCTAGATTTTTCCTTTCTATGGATTTTAGATCTTTGGTTATGATTATTCCAAGGTATTTTATATTTTCTTTTACGCTTATTCTCATGTCTTTTATATCCATCTGCTTTTTAAACTCCTCTTCCTCCTGCTTGGTATAATTAAATAACATTGCTTCTGATTTATTCCAATTTATCTTCAATCCAGTTGCCCATTCAAATTCTGTTAAATGTTTCTTAATTATTTCCATTTTCTTCGTTATCTCCTTAATTGTTATCAATGTGTCGTCCGCAAATAAGCTAATTTTTCCTAACTTTGTTCCTATGCCTTCTAATTCCTTGTCTTTTCTTATTACATTAGCTAGTAATTCCATTACCATTGCAAATAGTATAGGCGACATAGGACATCCTTGCCTTGTACCTCGTGTTACTTTTATCTCTCCTGTGATTCCATCATTTAATATTATCTTTGTATAATTATCTGAATACAATTGGCTCATTATATTTTTGAACCTTTTTCCTAATCCAAATTTGTTCATTATTGTTTGAATAGTTGGCCATTCCACACTATCAAAGGCTTTAAATATATCCAGTGCTAGAATCCCCGCTTTGTTTTTTTCCCCTTCTATTGTTTGTATTTTATTTATTACTCTTCCTATCAGGTTGGACATTTGTCTCCCTTTAACAAACCCACATTGATCTTGTTTTATATATTTATACATAAAGTTGCTCATTCTGTTGGTAATAATCGCTGTTAAAATTTTTGCATCTTGATTAATTAATGATATTGGTCTGTAAGAACCAGGGTCTGTCAAGTCTTTTTTTGGTTTGGGTAATAGTATTGTTAATGATTGTTTCCATGATCCTGGTATTCGTTCTCCATCCATTATTGCATTGAATAATTCTAATAATTTTTGAGTTATCATTGCCTCAAATGTTTTATAATATTCTGGGCCCAGCCCATCAGGTCCAGGCGCTTTCCCAATTTTTAATTTCCTAATTACTTGTTCTATTTCTTCTTTCTTAATGGGTGCTTCTAATAACTCTCTATCTGTTTCTTCTATTTTTACTGTCCAATTTGTTTCCACATATTTGTGAATTTTATCCTTTGAGCATTTCCCAGCCTGATAGAGTTCTTTATAAAATTCTTCAAATATCTTTAATTTGTCTTTCATTAACCTACAAATGTTTCCAGATTTATCTCTCACTGCGTTTATTTCATTTTTCATTTTTTTCTTTTGTGCGGCTCTGGCTAACATTTTTGAGTTTTTATTGCTATATTCGAAGAATTCCCTTTTCAAATATATCAAGTTCTTTTGAACCTCATCTATTTCTATCTTATCTAGTTCTTCTTTCTTTGCTCTCAATTCGTTATATATTTGTGTTGTTCTTTTTATTATATATTGTTTTTCTAATTTTTCTATGTCTGTTTCTAATTTGTTTTTCCTTTCTTCTTGTCTCTTTTTGAGATTATAGGTTTCTTTTATGCATAATTCTCTTGCCACTGCCTTCATAGTGTCCCATAATATATTTCTTGATACATTATTGTCATTTATATCCCATATTTCTTGCCAATTTGCTCCTATTCTTCTAATAATTTCCTCATAATTTAATATATTGGAATTTAATCTCCATCTTCTTGTTTGTTCATAATCTTGTTTATTTATAATTTCTAAATTTACTATTGCATGGTCTGATATTCTTATTATTCCTATCTCAGAACTGAATAATTTATCTACCATATTTTTCGAGATAAAAAGGTAATCTATTCTAGTATATGTTTTATGTACTGCTGAATAGTATGTATATTTTCTTTCATCTCCTTTTAATAGTCTCCATGAATCCTTTAGTCCCCATTTATTCATAATTCTATTTAATTCAGTTATATTGTTATTTTTATCCTTTACTGTTGGGTTTGACTTATCCTTCATCCTATCCATAGGCATATTAAAGTCCCCTCCCACAATCACAAAATGTTGCTGCCAATTCTTTATTTCTCCTAATATTTTTTCATAAAATTCTCCTTGATTTTCATTTGGGGCATACACATTGACCAATACATACTTATCTCCCCCAATTTCCCCTTCTATAATAATATATCTCCCCTCATCATCCTTTTTTACACTCTTAATTTCAAAATTACATTTGTTTGTTATAATTACTGCTACCCCCCTTGACTTGGAACTCCCATATGCTTTTTCATAATCTTTAATCCAATTTGCCTTTATTTCATT